>NW_024424341.1:40583749-40607825 GCF_017311325.1 Ursus maritimus
AAAAAAAAAAAAGCTCTAATTGGGTAGGTGGGGATGAAACAGTCATTTAAGGACTACCTTTGAGGGCAGAGAGATCCTTTTCAGGAGGCTGGATATCCTAGGACTGTATAGATTACATAAGTAATACGATAAACACTTCCAGCTTGCATCATTATCTGCAGTTTGGATTCCGCCTCTAGAACAGATTCTTGAAGCATTACTGTGTATAAGAGTGTTTTTGTTTGTTTATGACGCTCTTCCTGACAGCATGTACCAACTTACATGCATACCAGGAAAATATGTGCCAGTTCCACCACAGTCTTGCCAATGCTTCCATTTTTAAATATTAGATAATGTGGTCAGTGAAATGTGGTATTTCACTGTCGATTTTACCTTGCTTTTCTTTTCTCAGAGTGGAGATCATTTCTCCCGCGATGGCTCCTCTGGGTATTTGCTCCCCCAAACGCTTGCATCCACCTGTGTCTGCCCCCCACACCCTGAGCTTGGTTGGCTGGCTGGGTGGGTGGGTTGGAGTCCTGCAAGACCTGAAAGGCACTGGGTGGGAGTTGCTGGGTGAGACACTGCTCAAACACCAACTGGGGACAATGGGCCACTGCGGGCTCCTCAGCAATGTTGAGGCCAGAGGTCCTCCCTGGTCAAGCTGCGCCAACACAATCCCGCATTCAGGATCCCTGCTCCCTGCGACACTGTGGGCAACTTCCTGAAATTCTCTGAGCAGAAGGGGGTGCCTACAAAAGAGAAAATTCTTCCACTCAAGTCGTTTTCCTGAATCCATCAGGTTATGACAGATAACGGTTTGCTTTTCCCTACAACCTGTTTTTAGGTGACAAACAGGCGCCTCGGTGGCTCAGTCGTTAAGTGTCTGCCTTCAGCCTAGTGTGTGATCCCAGGGTCTTGGAATCGAGACCCGCACCGGGCTCCCTGCTCTGCTCAGAGCCTGCTTCTTCCTCTCCCACTCCCCCTGCTTGTGTTCTCTCTCTCGCTGGCTGGCTATGTTAAATAAATAAATACAATCTTAAAAAAAAAAAAAGACGACGACAAGGACTAGCTTGTGTTTTTGGAGACAAAGCCCTAGTTAACTCTCATTCACCGCTCCTCCCTCCCAGTGAGGTCCCCAAGGCCCCACCAGGTCCCAGTACCTGTGGCAGCGCAAGTGCTTTCACGTGCCTCCGTGGTGCCTCACCCAAGACCCTGAAGGCAGGTGCTGGAAAAACGGGGTGTCCTCGCAGCTCTTTGTGACTGCCTGTGGTGGCCACATCTGGGGCTCACCGGTCCACTGGCTTAGCCTGAGGCCTGCTTCCGGCCTGGCCTGGCCTTGGGGGCCTGCGCACAGCGACCAGGCGGGAGGACCAGTCCCCAACCAACCCCAGCTCCCACCACTCGGCGCCCTCCCCACCAAGCAGTCGGGACCCCCGCCCCCCCACCGATGCGCAGCCACATGGCTCCCCGACGGGCTGGGGGTCAAGGGGGTCACTGGAGGTCGTGGGGGGCGCATCTGCGCGAGACGCACAGTGTCCTCCTGGGTCCCGGAGCGGGAGCCGCGCTTCAGCCCCGGGCTGAACTAGTCCGGCCCAGCGCCTGAAACTGTGGCGGCGCTGGTTACTAAGATGGGAGGATGTGGGAACCGTTTGTCAACTGCTCGTATTTCTTACTGCGGCCAGACTGGGGGAGCCGCCTCCAGCTCAGCCCGCGGGAATCCGGGACCTTTCCAGAGGCCCGACGGCCCTGGCGCACGGCAGCGCCCGCCTCTGTCCGCGGCGCCACAGCCGCCGCTTCGGCCCCCGAGGCCAGCTCCCCGCCACACGCCCCGGCGGCCCGGCCCGGCCTGGCCTCCGCGCCCCTCCACGCTCCCGGCGAAGCGCGGCCACCGCCGCTCCGCCGCCGCCGCCACTCCCCCCACATTCCAGAGGCCGCAGCGCCGTCTCCTTCCTCGCATTCCTGCCCCCACAAAGGAGTCCCTCCGCCCCCCGCGCGGCCGCCGGGAGGAGGGGGCGCGGCCCGGCGCCTCGGAGCGCGCATTCCTCCGCCGCGCGCGCCACTCAGCGGAGCGCCGCGGCCCCCGGACCGCGCGTGGCCGGCGGAGCGACCTGCGGCTGAGCCCCCCCGCCCGCGCGCCCAGGGTCCCGGGGCGCCCGGCGCCGGGGCGGACGATGCGGCGGCGCGGCCGGAGCGGCGGCGGGAAGCGGAGGCGGAGGTGACGCGCCGGGGCCGGCGGGCCGGGCCATGCAGCGCTCCCGGGCGGCCGCGGACGAGGCGGCCCTGCTCCTGGCCGGGCTGGCCCTGCGGGAGCCGGAGCCGGGCGGCGACTCTCCAGGCCGGGGTCGGCGGGGGCCGCGGCCCGGGCCGGGAGACGAGGCGGCGCAGGCGCTGGGCCGCAGAGGGAAGGGCGGCGGCGGCGGCCCCGAGGCCGGCGCGGACGGACTGAGCCGTGGGGAGCGAGGCCCGCGGCGCGCGGCGGCCCCCGAGCTCAGTGCGCAGCCTGCGGGCAGCCCGCGGGCCAGCCTGGCGGGCTCCGACGGCGGCGGCGGCGGCAGCGGCAGCGCCCGCTCCAGCGGCATCAGCCTGGGCTACGACCAGCGCCACGGCAGCCCGCGCTCCGGCCGCTCGGACCCGCGCCCCGGCCCCGGGCCGCCGTCGGTGGGCAGCGCCCGCTCCAGCGTGTCCAGTCTCGGCTCTCGCGGCTCGGCTGGCGCCTACGCCGACCTGCTCCTGCCGGGCGCCGGCCCCGCGCCGGCTCGCTCCCCGGAGCCTGCGGGGCCGGCCCCCTTCCCTCTGCCTTCGCTGCAGCTGCCCGCGGGCCGAGAGGGCGGACCGAGCGCGGCGGAGCGGCGGCTGGAGGCGCTGACTCGGGAGCTGGAGCGGGCGCTGGAGGCGCGCACGGCGCGGGACTACTTCGGTGAGCGAGCTCGGCCGCGCGGCCCTCCGCGCGCGGCGCGAGCCCCCAGCCGCCGTCTGGGTGGGCCCGGCGGAGAAAAGCGTGTGTCTCGTGGGGCTGGGCAGAGGGGGTGTGAGTGCGACCCGCAGGGTCCGAGCTTGATTTGGAGCAGTGACTCCGCCTGTGAGCCTCCGGCCGAGGAAGGGGTTCTGGCAAAGTGAGTTGATAAACTCACTTAACTTGAAGAGTAAGTCATGTCAGCAGGCGGCAAAAGCCGTTTTCGGATCATTTCTTCTTCATCCTTAGCGCCTGCCTCTGTCCATCTACACTGTGCTTTGTGATCGGCCGGTCACCCCGGCAGTGTAGGACCCCGCCGTGCTGGTGTTCCCGTAACTCCCAGCAGTGTGGGGAGTGGACAGGAGCAGGGAGGTGGCGTGGGCCAGGTACCACCAGACCCTCCTGACCCGAAGCTTTGGTAATGACAGTGACGGGGGCCAGAGTGTGTGAGGAAGGGGAAGCCCACCCTGAGGTGTAAGGGGGCCAAGCCGGTGTTACTGGGCTGTCCTCACTCTAGGCTTTTGTGCTGCGTATCTGGGCTGTTTCCAAAGGGAATCCCGCTTCGCAGCATTTGCAAGTCCACCAGTCTCTGACAGCCTTCATTTCCCAGTCTGACCATGGCCTCCCCATCCCTAGGTCTTTGGATAACTCGTAGGACTCTCAGGCGTGAGGTCCCTTCCTCCCGTGCTGATAAATACGCAGGAAGGCGGAGGCACCTGGCTTTGAGGGGATGGGGGCGGGAGCGGCCATCCTGCCCAGCAGGACGGAGGCTGTCCCGGGGTTTGTATCTTTCGTGCATTCATTGCAGCCAGCAGCTCAGGACCGCCCTGAACTGGATCTTGAGGGAGGAGGAGGCTCTATGTGACAAGCTAGATGGGGGCATTCCAGGCAGAAGGAAGAATGTGGGCCCAGGGAGGCAAGTAAGGATGTGCATTGTTCCACTCCGCGCCCAGGGTTGCCGCCTGGCAGGGCTCAGGTGTTCAAGGGAGTGTCTGGGCCACAGGGTCGTCTGCCTTTGCAGGCGGTGCTCGCCGGGAAGGGTTTCAGGCTCATCTGGGAGCGTTGGGGTGAGAATGTGTGGTTTGGTCCGTCTTGCGGCTGCCGTGGGGTGGCCTGAAAGTGCAGAGATGGGTTAGGAAGCCGTTGCCTCTCATGACGGGCAGGAGCCAGGAGCCGAAGCTGCGGTGGTCTTCTGAAGAGAACGACTCCCATGCTCTCTCCCGGCGGGGCTGCTGGTCTCCTGTTCCGTGCACTGCAGGGCCCAGGGCCGGGTGGGTTCTGTGAGCCTCCGCAGCTGCTCATGGGTCTTTGTGCGAAGCGGAGGTGGCCAGACCCAAGCAGGTAGTGGGAGAGTGCAGGGCTGAAGCTGATGGGTCGACCTCTCTAAATCGCCCATGGGAGCCACTGAGGAGTGGGAGGCAAGGGGTGGTAGATCTTTTTTCCCCCCAAGAGAAGCCAGATTATTTTCCTAATTTATAAAAATATGGGCAACGATCTGCTTGAATTGCTGATAACTTAGTGCTGATATTTGAGTTTTTGGAGCTATAAAAAGTGGCAGTTTCATACAGTTCAGCTTGAATAATGCATAGTTCTGCAAAAGGAAGTCTGCAGGTAGCATGAGCTCAAAGGGATGTCTGATATTCCACACCCTCAGTGTGTTTCTTCCTCTCTGTGCCATCCGCCCTTCTCCTTGGCCCTGACCTCCTGGTCCCTCTCTCTGTTCATTGACATCTTTGGAACATTCCCATCTCTCCTCACCAAGTTCTGCCACCCTTAGCCAGCCAACAGCCTCAGGCTTCCAGAACTTTTTTTTTTTTTTCCAGAACCTCTAACTTTAGTGACCTCCCTCCCTTCTCTGGAGCCACCTCCCCCCAGGGCCACACCCTGTTTTTGGTTCACTTAGGCAGTCTTCAATTCTGACTGCCACCAGGTCTTACTCGAACTCGATTCCTCTAATCCCCTCTGCCTGCAGACCCCTGACTCTGAGTCAGTGCTACAACAGCACCCTTTTTTGCTGCTTTACCGGGGGGTGGGGTTATGGTCTTGAACCCCTGTGATCTTCTGGGCACCACCCCTCGCCCTGAGCCTTGGTCCTTTTCCCCTTTT
Source organism: Ursus maritimus (assembly GCF_017311325.1). Taxonomy (NCBI): domain Eukaryota; kingdom Metazoa; phylum Chordata; class Mammalia; order Carnivora; family Ursidae; genus Ursus; species Ursus maritimus. The sequence goes on from NW_024424341.1 coordinate 40,588,788, forward strand.
ATTCCCTCATCAATCTTCCTGGCCCTCTGGCTCCTGCCCTTGCTTTCGACTTCGCTGAGAAAATTGAAGTCAGCAGTCGCAGGCTGCCTGTTACTCTCAGGGTGTCAAGTCCACGTCCAGATCTGAGGACCACAGTCACATCACCTCCAACCCCCGCCTCCTCCATCTTCGGCTTTCCTCTTTCCACTGGCCCTTTTTGTTTGGTTGTAAGTATGTACAATGGTCTTCCGTTAAAAAGAAAAGAAAAGAAAAGAAAAAAGGCAAGGAAAAAGCAAACGTACACTTGTATGGCCGCAAAGTCTCGCTGGCATGCTCACCTCTTCCCATCCCAGCGTCTGCTTGGCATTGCCTTCGCTCTCCCGCCTGCAGTCTCCCCTCAGCTGTCTGTCTCCCCTCGCAGGACTGAGCCAGGACGCTGGTGACGCCCCAGCCCCGCTGGTGTTTGCCAGGCCTCGGTGGTCTGGTCTCACTGTTGGAGTCCCCTCTCTCCAGAATGCTGTCCTCCCTGAATTTTGTGTGGACTCCATGCTCCTGGTTCTCTTTCTTCAGTATCTTTTTATTAAAGTGATGCCAGCACATATTTAGGGAAAAAAAGCAAACGGAAGCAAAAATCAATCATACAAAGTCATAGCCTCTCCTCTTGCCCCGCCTCCCGTCCTGCTTCCCACGGGCTACTGACTTTCACTCTTCACCGAGGATCCTGGTAACTTAGGAAAGTGACAAGGTTAGGTGTTCAGAGTTGACGGATAAGAGTAAGGGGAGGCAGTGGGTCATTTTCCCTTTAGAAAGATGAGCTAGCAGCAGTTTGCGGGATGGACTGTTGGGGGCCAGGCCTTGAGGATACTCTTGAAATGGCCTTCGGGATGGGAATTGATGACGTTGAATCAGGCCAATGGGAGTGAGGGGAGGGAATGAAGTGGAAATTAGGGAACAGAGGAGCTGAGATTCAGAGTTGGAGGTGACAAAGAGACAGTAGACTTGGGTGCTCCCTGAAACTGAGCTATGTGCCAGGGCTGTTTCCTGAGTGGGGAATCCAGAGCTCTCTTCCGGACCTGCAGTGGTCTGGGCCAGCTGGGAGGTGGATCTGTGACTCAGGAGAGCGGGCTGGGCTGGGGCAGAGCGCCCGGAGCCCTCGACAGCGGTGAGGTGTTGCTGTGGGTGGGACACTGGGGAGCCCGGGAACAGCTGCACGGGAGACCTGCAGGCCTGGTGTGTTTGGTGTCTGCATTTTCAAGACATTTAAGGTAGTAATTCATTTCAGCATGGAAAGATTTCACACACAAATCTAGATTTCTAGCTTCTTTTGAAAATGTTGACTCTAGTAACTGTGGGCCTGTGTTCCCACCCAGTCGCCATCCACAGTCGAGGCTCTGTTTGTTCTCCATTCACCTGGGTCCCCATCGGCCACCTTTGCGTGCCTGCCTGGTTTTGAGGGCATCTGAGCTGGCCCTCCTTCCCCTGGGGAGGCCGAGGCATGGGAGGCCCAGGTTGTGCAGGGAGCTCCCACTAGGGCTGGGATGGGGGAAGAACCAGAAAGCTAAGTGTGGGTCAGATCCTGGACACGGAAAAAGAGGAGCTGATCGACCTCTGTAGCAGGATTAGATGGGAAGCCCGGAGGTCTGCACAGTCAGGAGAGGGCTGAGTGTGCGCTGAGCTCTTCTGACTTGGGTGGCACCGATGGGGGGAGAGGCTCAGCCGTGGTTAAAGGCTAACGAGAGATCTGGGAGAAAGCAGGAGGGGGAATGTGAGAGCAGCATGTCCTGGAGCAGCCAGCCGACTTAGAGTCTAAAGGGCCAGTGGAGCCCATTTTCATGCCCTGGGGGGTATGGGAGACCCTGGGTAGCTGAAGGGGGCTTCTGGGCTGGCCGCCCACGTTCTGGGTCCCTGGCATTGCTAGTCACCCTTTTCCTTACCTCCCCTTCCCTGCCTGCTGGGCACTGTGCTGCTAGGGGTGGCCCCGGATTCCACCCAGTAATCCCAGATGCCTGCCTGGCCCCTTCCTCCTTGATTTCTTCTAGACCTTAGCTCAAACGTCACCCTGCCCCCCAGGGCCTTCTCCTTCGTCATCCTGTTTAAAACTCACACACTCAGATAGATACTTAGTCAGCCTTATTTTCCTCCGTAAGACTTATTTACCTGTTACCATCTGTCCCCTCCATGGGTGCAGAGGCTCCTCGAGGCTGGGGACTTGGTGCATGGCAGAATCGCTGGCACCTAAACTGTGGGGCATGTGGCAGCCTAGCAATGTTGACGTGCTGGTTAAACAAGAGAATAGATTCACCTGCTACAGATGAGGAAAGCATGGCTGGGAAGCCTCAGCTCGCTCTTTCTTTCTTTCTTTCTTTGTTTCCTTTCCTTTCTTTGTTTCTTTATTCTTTCTGGCTCAGAGATAGCAGAAAGGATTTCCTGTCCATCCAAGAACAGGTCAGTGGTGAATGACTTTCTGTTATAAACACATCATTAATAGGGGCGCCTGGGTGGCTCAGTTGGTTGAGCATCTGCCTTCGGCTCAGGTCATGAACCCGTGGTGCTGGGTTTGAGCCCCACATCAGGCTCCCCGCTCAGCGGGGAGTTTGCTTCTCTCTCTCCCTCTGCCCCACTCCCCCCTCCCCGCTTGTGCTCCCTCTCTCCCTCTCTCTCAAATAAATAAAATATGTTTATAAAAAAACATGTCATTAATAAATTTTAAAAATTATTTACTGAGAGAGAGAAAGAGCATGAGCACAGGGGCTGGAGCAGAGGGAGAGAGAATCTCAAGGAGACTCTGTTGAGCATGGAGCCTGACGTGGGGCTTGATCTCACCACCCTGACATCACGACCTGAGCAAAAACCAAGAGTCAGGCACTTAACTGACTGAGCCACCCAGGCGCCTGGCATGTCATTAATATTTTGATGCAAGGACAGTGTTGGCGAGCCCTGACTCTGGGCCAGCTTCTCTGCTTACGTCTTTGAATCTTCAACCAACCACAGGCACAAACCCCAGGATACCCTTATGGTTCCCACATTAGCCATTAGTGACTGAGTGACAGTCGCCTTGGGAAGTTCATTCGCCCAAGGTCGGGCGGCATCAGGACAGTCATGGTGCTAACCTCGGCTCTCTCCTGTCTCCCTCCCATAGGCATTTGCATCAAGTGTGGGCTTGGCATCTACGGAGCAAGGCAGGCATGCCAGGCAATGGGGAGCCTGTATCACACGGATTGCTTCACCTGTGACTCCTGTGGTAGGTGACCCCTTCCTTGCCCTCTTGCACCACGGACCCCCTTGTACTCAAGTCCCAAGCAGATGGACTACCCAGCTCTGGCCCAGGTGGAGTGTGGAGGAGACTGAGTTGTAGCCCCTTTCCTTGCAGACCTGGCCTCTTTGGGAGGCCCAGGCCCCTGGGAGATCTGCTGGGCTGCAGGGAGGGAGGTGTGGAACCATGGAGGAGAGCCTTTTGCTGGCCACAGGGAGAGGCTGACCCCGGGGAGCCTCGGCTTTGGGCCTCCGTCCTGTGCAGGCTACTGATGTCTCCTGGGTGTGAGGCTGATATTTCTTTTCCCTGCAATGTATTTTTCCCCCCAATCTTACACACAGTATTAACTATAAATGTTAAAATTTACCCTGGACAAAGTTCTTTTTTTTTTTTTTTTTGTAGTTGTTTATTTTTTTTAAAGATTTTTATTTATTTATTCGACAGAGATAGAGACAGCCAGTGAGAGAGGGAACACAAGCAGGGGGAGCGGGAGAGGAAGAAGCAGGCTCATAGCGGAAGAGCCTGATGTGGGGCTCGATCCCATAACGCCGGGATCACGCCCTGAGCCAAAGGCAGACACTTAACCGCTGTGCCACCCAGGCGCCCCTGAACAAAGTTCTAAAAAGAAGAAGTAGCTATTATCCAACCAACCTCATAAATCTGTGCTCTTACTTCCACTACTGTTCCTTCAGGCTTTGCCTCTAAGCGAATATCTTTTGTTTATTTACACTAAGCATTTCAATATTTTATTTTATAGAAGTGGAATACATGCAGTGTTAAGTCAGTCCTGAGAAGCTATTTTTGCAAGAGCAAAAAACTACTCATCTTTCCACTCCTGGTCCCAGTTCCCCAGAGGCAACCACTTGGTATTTTTTTTAAACAATTTCTAGAATCTAGTAGACAGTTCCATATCTGTAACAAGCGTACACTGCTGTGTTTTTTTTCTTTTCTTTTTTTAAGATTGTATGTATGTATGTATGTATATATGTTTGTATGTATTTAGCGCAAGCAGGGATGTGTTAGTTTTAGACTGACTTTTGCTATGACGGACAAGGAACAGGTTCTTACACTGCCCGTTTCTCTTCCTTCCATTTTCTCAGCGTCTTCCCATCATCAATTGTGGTTAAGTCAGTAAACCTGGTTTATGTTGCTTTGACTGTTCAAAAATTCACTGCAGAGCCAAGGATTATACTGTGATTACATCCCTTCCCCCCGCCCAATAGTCTTTTGCTTTTCCTGGAGTTTTTCTCTTTTTTAACCTTTTTTCCCCTCGTATTGGCTTGTTTCATCGTATCTTCACTCCCCCCTCCCCAGGCTCCATTATATAAGGCATCCCACTGAGTTTCCAGCGGAGGCTTCTCAATCTGAGTTGGTTGCTCTCTGGACCCCTGTGGAGTGCCCATTCTGTGTCTTCCCGTGTAGACCCCCTGCGTTGACTCCACTGTTTCCTGGAAGCTTTTAGCTGGGGATGATGGAGAAGCTGATGAGGAGGCTTAAACTCAAAGAATATTTTTTGGCTCAATAGGGCTGGTTTCAGGTTGGGATTGATCTAGCGGCTCAGGCCCTATGAGTAGTTTGGCTGGGTTTCTGTTGGGTTTGGCTTATTCCTTAGGGCAACTTCTCTTATGGTGGTGAAATGTCTGAGGCAGCTTGAGACTTCCTTTGGCACCCCACTAGTCTAGAGGAAGAGGGGGCCTCTCTTCTGGTCACGTTTTTGGAAACTTCTTTTCCAGAAAGCACCTAGCAGGTATCTCCTTGTATGTCATTGACCAGAGCATCTCACACATCCATTCCTGAGCCAATTTCTTGGGTGGTGGGGAGGACTATGATTGACTGACTGACTCGCCTGAGTCTCTGGATGATCCCATAATAAGGGAAGAGGAGTTGTCTTTATGCTCATCAAGCCCATCCATGGATAATGGGAGTGGATTCCAGGTTTCCCTAGATTGAACCAGGTTGTCTGAGGTAAGGTTAGATACTGAACGACTTGGAGGAGAAGGAAGGAAACAAGGCTGTGAAGCATTGCCTACAACATTTTGCTATCGTTATCTAAGAAAGGGCACGTGGGAGGTCAGCGTTCTGAATTCTGCTATGTCTAAAATGCCTGTGTTCTACCATCATACTTTATAGTTTGGGAATAGATTTCCAAATTTGAAACAATTTTCACTCAGCATTGTTTGTTTTTTAATTTTATTTTTAAGTAATCTCTACATCCAACATGGGGCTTGAACCTGCAACCCTGAGACCAAGAGTCATACTCCCCAAGGACTAAGCCAGCCAGGCACCCCTCAGTCAGCATTTTGAAGTAATGGTTTTATCTTCCAGCAGCCACCGTTGCTGCGACATTCCGATGCCACCCTGATTCACGTTTGTGTGTGTGTGATCCCGGTTTTCCTTTGGGGAGCTCTTGGAGGAGGACTGTCCTGTTGCATAAATCCTGGCTATAATGGCCTCTGAAGATGGCCGTGTACTGCACAGTTCCAGGTGGCACCGTTTACGTAGCTATAACACAGTGGTACTCCTTATTTAGGATATTTTATTTACGTTTGGTATAGGCTTTTAACCATTGTGGTTGTGCTGGGCACACACAGAGCCCTATTAGACTGGAGATTTGCCCCCTCAGTTCGGGGGGAAAATTTTTTTGGTACTATTTATTTATTCCTCTCTTTTTTCCTCCAGAATTGAATTTACAAGTGTATAATCAAGATAATACATTATGTCCGAGTTTATTTGAAGAATACTAGGGTGGATTCACATGAAAAAATTCATTAATGTAGGAGCGCCTGGCTGGCTCAGTCGATAGAGCATGTGATGCTTTTTTAAAAAAAATATTTAATTATTTGAGAGAGCAAGCGAGAAAGAGCATGAGCAAGGGGAGGGGGAGGGAGAAGCAGACTCCCCTGCGGAGCAGGGAGCCCAATGCGGGGCTTGATACCAAGACCCTGGGATTATGACCTGAGCTGAAGGCAGACGCCTAATCAACTGAACCACTCAGGCACCCCAAGCATGTGACTCTTGATCTCAGGGTTATGAGTTCAAGTCCCACATTGGGTGTGGAGCCTACTTAAAAAAAGTTCATTAATGTAATTCACCTCGTTAATTAGTTAAGGGAGAAAAATGAAATGTCATCTCAATAGGTATAGAAAAAGCAATTGGTAAAATTCAACATTGATTCATGATGAGAATCCTTAGCAAACTAGGAATAGAAGACCAAAAAGGCTAAGAATAGTCAAGATGATTTTGAAAAAGAGCAAGTCGGGGGAACTTCCACTATCAGGTGTCAATATGTATTGTATAGTTACACTGATTAATTTCATATGGTATTGGTGCAGGGCTAGAGAGACTAGTGGAACTGAATGGAGAGTCCAGAAACAGACCCATGTCTGTGTGAACACTTGATAGGTGATATAGATGGCATTGTAGATGGTTTTGGGAAAGTTGGTTATCCATATGAAAAATCAGATCAAATCCAGGTGGGTCAAAGACTTAAATGTATAAAGAAAAACTTGACAATTTTAAGAATAAATATAGAAGCATATCTTTACCAGTCTTCTGGTAAGGAAGTTTTGTTTTGTTTTTTCATAGAAAAAGAACCAAATATAAAGGAAGGGATTAACAAATTTGACCAAATCAGAATTAAATACCCTGTTCATTAAAAGGCACCATGAAGCACGTGGTGAAACATGTATACCTTCCAAGGATTATTTTCCAGAATATTTAAAATACTTTCACATATCAATTAGAAAAAAAGTACTGATAATTTAAAGTGTTCTTTTATAGTTTGATGTGTGTAAGTGTGGGTTTTCTTTTATTTTTCCTATTTGGGATTCATTTTGACTTCCAGATCTGAAGATTCAGGTACGTATGTATGTATGTATGTATGTATGTATGTATGTATGTATTTGGGGCACGAGTGGGGGAGGTGGACAGAGAGAGAGCAGCAGAAGGAGAGGGAGAAGCAGACTCCTCACTGAGCAGGGAGCCTGACTTGGGGCTCGATCCCAGGACCCTGAGATTATGACCTGAGGCGAAGGCAGAGGCTTAACTGACTGAGCCACCCAGGAGCCCCTGAAGATTCAGGTCTTTTATCAATGGGGAAGATCTCAGCGATTTCATTTTCAAAAATTGCTTCTCTCCCATTCTCTCTATTATTTATTTCCAGAATTCAAATTAGGAATATTAGACTTTCTCATTCTATTGTGCCTTTTTTAAAAAAAAGGTTTTATTTATTTATTAGGGAGAGCATGAGGGGGAGCAGAGGGAGAGGGAGAGGCAGGGCTCCATCCTAGTACCCTGAATCATGACCTGAGCTGAAGATAGACACTTAACGGACTGAGCCACCAGGCACCCTGTATTCCTGCTCTCTAATCTCTTACTCATATTATCCATTTCTCTGTCTCCTGTTCTGTTTTTTTCTCAGATCTGTCTTCCAGAAGCTAGAATCCAGATCACTCATTTTTTCTCTTCAGCTGTGTTTAATCTCCTCCTTTTGAACTCTTTTCATTTTTTCATTTCATTGACTATTTTTTTCTTTTTATTTCTAGAAGTTCTCTTTAGTCCTTTTTTTCAAATCTGCTCAACATTTTTGATAGTGTCTTGCTTTTTATCAAGATTGAAAATACATGAAGAATGTAAAACACACTAATCTCGAGTGTATTACAGCTTGATACATTTGTGCCTGTCTATGTGCGCATGTAATCACCATTCAGATCAAGGTGTAGAACATTTCTGTCACCCCAGAAGATTACCTTATGCCCCTTCCAGTCGTCAGTAGATGACTTTTAAGCTGTTTCCATAATTTGGTGATTAGAAATAAAACTGTTGTGAGTATTGTGTCTATGTCCATGGACGAATCTCTATACTTTTCCTTCCTTCCTCTCCTCCCCCTCCCCCTCTCTCCCTTCCTTCCTTCCTTCCTTCCTTCCTTCCTTCCTTCCTTCCTTCCTTCCTTTTTTCCCCTTCTTTCCTTTCTTTCCATTTTTAAGCTATATCTACACCCAGCATGGGGCTCGAACTCACAACCCTAAGATCAAGAGTCTGTGCTCTACTGACTGAGCCAGCCAGGCCTTCCTATACTTATTTTTTAGCAATAGAGTTTCCGGTTCCTGACGTCTCTTTAATATATGTTGCTAAGCAGTTTACCATAGTAGATGAAGCAATTTATTATCCCATTGGCAATGTATTAGAATTCCGGTTTTTCTTCAATCCCGCCAGCATGTAGCATTGTCAGTCTTCAGCCGTTCCAGTGGGGGTGGTGTGGTATATTAGTGAGATGTTAATGGGAATTTCTCTGATGAGTAGTGAAGACTCATATACCTTTTTAAGTCTGTTGGCCATTTGTATGCCTGTGTTTGTAAAATGACTGTTGAAGTCTTTTGCCCATTTCTAAATTGGGTTGTTTGACTTTTATTGATTTGTAGGAGTTCTGTATGCATCTTGGATGCCGAGTTCTGCCGTGGATATATGTGTCGTAAATTCTTTTCCTAACCTATTCTTGGTTCATTACCTTCTTAATGATGTCTTCTGATGAAGAGAAATTCCTAGTGAAGTCCAGTTTATCTTTGTTTGTTTTCAGTTATTGCTTTTAACATCCAAGAAGTCTTTGTAGTCTCAGGGTTCGGACATCTGTTTTTATTTTGTAAGCATATTAAATACTCGTATTCTGTATCTAATAATCCCAATATCTGATGTCTTTGAAGTCCTACTTCAATTGTTTATTGTTTCTCCTCACTCTTGGTCATGATACCTTGTTTCTTCACATGTTTTTAGCATTTTTGATTGTGGAGGTCTGTCTGTGGGAATTGGATGAGGTCTGTGTGGCGGGGGATTTCCCCAGCAAGTATTTTAAAACTTGAGTAAGGAAAGTTTTAAACTTGAATAGGGAGCAAAATTGTTTTTCTTTTATGAGTATTTTTACTCATGGACTTTTATTCATACCATGTTTTGCAATACAGTCCTTATAATCTTTTTGATGCACAAATTTGGCCTGACGAGGTCCCTTCGAGTTGGTCTCTGTGTCCTTTTGGCAAGTCTCCATCGGTCTTTGAGCACTTCTTTACTGTGGCACAAGATTTTTCAGGTTGATCTTTGCTTTTCGTGTGTAACTGAGTTCAATTTACAGATGGTGCCGCAAACCGATCTTAAGTATGTAGTTCAGAGACTTCGGATACATGTGTTTATACATCTCACACCCATAACAAGGATACAGAAAAATTTAAACACCCTAGAAACTCTAATCTTGCCCCTTTTTAGTTGATGCCCAGTGTTTCCCATCACACCTGCCCAATCAGTGTTCTGATTTCTACCACCATAGATTACTTTTGTCTCTTCTAGAACTTCATATAAATGAAGTCATAGATTATATAATATTTTGTGGCTGATTTTTTTTTGGCTAAACGTTATTTTTCTTAAATCCCTGTGTCTTTTTTAAAAGATTTTATTTATATATTTTTAAAGATTTTATTTATTTATTTGACAGAGAGAGCACAAGTAGGGGGAGCAGCAGGCAGAGGGAGAGGGAGAAGCAGGATCCCTGCTCAATGAGGGGCTCAGTCCCAGGACCCTGGATCATGACCTGAACTGAAGGCAGACGCTTAACGACTGAGGCACCCAGGCGCCCCTAAAGATTTTATTTTAAAGTAATCTGTACACCCAGTGTGGGGCTCAAACTTACAACCCTGAGATCAAGAGTTGCCAGCTAGGCTCCCCTAATCCACATATTAGTAGCTCGCTCCTTTTTATCGCTGAATAGGATTTTCTTGTATGAATATACCACAACTTGTGGTATGGTCACACACTGATAGATTGTGCTGTGAACAACCTCGTACAGGTCATTTGTGCACAAATGTTTTCATTTCTCTCTCGGGTAAATTCCAAGGAGTGGAATTTCTGGGTCATAGGCTAAGTGTATGTTTAACTTCATGAGAGACTGCCAAACTTTTCCAAAGGGGTTGTGCCATTTTCATACTCCCACTAGAAATGTTAGAGAGTTGGGTTATTCTGCATGTTTGCCAACAATTGGTATTTCCATCTTTTTAATTTTAGCCATTCTAATGGATGTGAAATGGTATCTTGCGGTTTTAATTTGCATGTCCCTGACGACTAGTAAGGTTGAGCTGCTTTTTGTCTGCTTCTTGGCCATTAACATCTTCTTCTATGGAATCTCTTCAGGTCTTTGGCTCAGCTTTTGAATTGAGAGTTACTGTAAGTCTTTTATTATTTAGTTGTAAGAATATATATATTCTGAGTACAAGTTCTTTTCAGATGTATGTTTTGTGAATATTTTCTCGTAGTATTTTTTTTTTTTTAAGTAGGCTCCAAGCCCAGCATAGAGCCCAGTGTGGGGCTTGAACTCATGACCCTGAGGTCAAGACCTGAGCTGAGATCAAGAGTCTGACACTTAACCAACTGAGCCACCCAGGCGCCCCTATTGTCTTCCTCCTTCCTCCCTCCCTCCTCCCCCCTTCCTCCCTCCCTCCCTCTCTCTCTCCCTGGCTCTCTTTCTTCTTTCTTCTCTCTCTTTTCTTTTCTTTTCTTTTCTTTTCTATTCTTTTCTTTTTTCTTTCTTTCTTTCTTTCTTTCTTTCTTTCTTTCTTTCTTTCTTCTCTCCCTCTCTCTCTCTTTCTCTCTTAAAGGTTTTATTTATTTATTTGACAGAGAGAGAGACAGCCAGCGAGAGAGGGAACACAAACAGAGAGTGGAGTTGAAAGCGAGGCCTCCCAGCGAGCAGGGAGCTGATGTGGAGCTGGATCCTGCAGGACCCGGGATCACGCCTGAGCCGAAGGCAGCGCTTAATGACTGAGCCACCCAGGCGCCTCCCTTCCCTTCCCTTCCCTTCCCTTCCCTCCCCTCCCCTCCCCTCCCCTCCCCGATTTTATTTATTCATTTGTCAGAGGGAGAGAGCACAAGCAGGGGGAGCAGCAGGCAGAGGGAGAAGTAGGCTCCTCACTGAGCAAGGAGCCAGGACCCTGGGATCATGACCTGAGCTGAAGGCAGATGCTTAACTGACTGAGCCTCCCAGGCATCCCACCCCTATTTTCTTATAGTATAATTTAAAAATATGTTTAATGATATCTATATCTATCTATCTATATTTTTTTTAAGTTTACTTATTTTTTTTAGTAATCTCTATACCCAACGTGGGGCTTGAACTCACAACCCAGAGATCAAAAGTCACATGTTCCACTGACTGAGCCAGCCAGGTGCCTCTTAGGTTTCTCATTTTTATGTTTAGGTTGATAACCCACTTCATATTATACTTTTTTAAAAATATTTTTATTCATTTGAGAGCAAAAGAAAGTGCAAGAGAGAGCACAAGCGGGGTGGGGGGGGGAATGTGACAGAGGGAGAGGGACAAGCAGACTTCCCGCTGAGCAGGGAGCCCAACATGGGGCTCATCCTCAGGACCCCGAGGTCATGACCTGAGCCGAAGTCAGACGCTTACCTGACTGAGCCACCAGGCGCCCCTCATAATATACTTTTTTGTATAGTGTGAGGTGAGGAATTGAATTTCATTTTTGTTCTGTATTTCATTTTTTTTCTCCAGTTGTCACAGCACCATGTGCTGAAAAGACTTTGCTTTCCCACTTGTGTGTTTTTTTGAAATATTTATGGGCCTATTTTTGCACTCTGTTCTGATCTTTTTGTCTTTCTTTACCCCAGTGTTACACTGTCTTGATTACTTGAAGTCTTTTTTTTTTTTTTTAAAGATTTTATTTGACAGAGAGAGGCAGCGAGAGAGGGAACACAAGCAGGGGGAATGGGAGAGGGAGAAGCAGGCTTCCCGCTGAGCAGGGAGCCCGATGTGGGGCTCGATCCCAGAACGCTGGGATCATGACCTGAGCCAAAGGCAGACGCTTAATGACTGAGCCACCCAGGTGCCCCAGATTACTTGAAGTCTTAAGATAGGTAGTGTAAGTCTTCCAGCATTGTTGATCTTTTTGAAAGATTATTTGGCTATTCTAGGTTCTTTGTATTTTTATATAAATTTTAGAAATGGAAGTGGGCCCTCAACACAAGGGTTTGAAAGAAGAAAAACAAAAGAGAATTGGCATGTCAGTTTCCACAAAAAAATAAGAGTGCTGGGATCTTAATTGTGTGGCCCTGAACGTCTAGATCAGTTTGGGGAGAATTGATATCAGAACATTTGAAGCCACGGAGAGGATTGTCAAGGACTGAGATTCTCTTCCCCCACTTGGAAGCCGACATGTTCATCTGCCGTGGTTTTGCCGATGCTGACTGAAGACACGAGCCTCCTGGGGCCGCAGCTCACAGCCCCGCAGGCAGGATGAGCTTCACGTTTAAATCATTCTGCCTCGAGGCCCACAGGGGTGATGCAGAAGGTCCCGGGTGGATGTTGCACATGCAGTGGGTCTACGTCAAGGTTAGGGAACCCTGAACTTAGGGAACCCTGGTGTTTTAAAATGGGCAGTCAGCGAAGCTCTCTGCTCCTTGTTTCTGAGGAACACGTTGTCTGTATTATACTGGCCAGCAGACAAACCTGCTTTCTACGTCAGAGGGCGATAAGCTATCTCCGTTGTCTAAGCAGCGTGTTTCACACATGTCCTCGGGGAGGGAATTCAGAATGAACACTGCCGGTCGCCTGTAAGATGTGCAGAAACGTGAGAGCGCCAGCAGAGAGCTGTCTTCCAGCGGCGGGACATCGCTCTGTTCACGGAGGTCTTTCGAAATTTCTCTCAGCCAAGTCTGGTGTGGCAGAGTGAGGCTGACACACAGCTATTATTAAATGTATCCTTCGGTATCTTGCAGGGTTTTTTGGATGCAGAATATGCAAAGATGTTTGGTTTTCGCCTTCTGACCACCTATCCTACAACCGTGGTGAACTCAATTATTAGTTCTAGTAGGGTTTTTTTTTTTTTTTTGGGGTAGATTCTTACGATTTTCTACATAACACAATCATATCACCCTGATTAAAGATAGTTTTACTTTTTACTTTCCAACTTTTTACATTTTTCCCCTGCTTTATTGCACTGCCTGGGCCTCTAGTCCAATGCTGAATGCTCAGGGGAAAAGCATCTCACGTTGCCCCTGATGTCTGGTGTCAGCTGACGGCTTTTCGCAGGTGCCCTTTAGCAGGGGGAGGAGGCTCCCTGCTGTTCCTGGTCAGGCGCTGTGGTCCTTCTCTGATGGGATGCCTCTAATGGCGGTGCCAGGTCTGCTGGGGCTCCTGTTTCGACAAGGACACCTCTTTCACTAGGGCCTTCTTACCTGGTGAGAGTTGTACTTCCGATATTCACAGATTATGACAATTCATTCTGAAACGTCTGCTCTGAGCTCCACTGAAGTGAATGTATTTTTTTTTAACATTTTGAAAAAGATTTATTTATTTGAGAGAGAGAGACATGGAGACAGAGACAGAGACCGGGAGGAAAGGGCAGAGAGAATCTCAAGCAAACTCCGCTGAGCACAGAGCCTGATGTGGGGCTTGATCTCATGACCTTGAGATCATGACCTAAGCCGAAATGAAGAGTCCACCAACCGCACCACCCGGGCATCCCTGAAGCAAATGTATTTTTAAAAATTAACCAGAACAGCAGTTTACATTGCAAAACACTCCTTCATATATTTGCTTTGACAGCCTCTTACAGCAATCTGTCAATGTGTTTAATTTTTAAAAAATATTTGTTAGAACAGTAATAATCTGATATTAAAGGGAAATGTTAAAATTTGCCCGTAATCTGCTTCTCATCTGTTGGAGGAGAGTCCTGAGAAATGGAAGCAGGGGCCCCATCCCCAGGTTCCAGCGGCCCAAGGACCCCCTTCTCGATCCCCATCCTTGCAGGCAGACGACTTCGTGGGAAGGCGTTCTACAACGTGGGTGAGAAAGTCTACTGCCAGGAGGACTTCCTGGTGAGTCAGAGCTGGGTCTCGGCTAGTGCCAAGGGTGGGAGCAGGGGAGGCGACCCTCCTGCTTCACATGGAGACCTGGGGCCAGGAGGCAGGTGCTGGCTGGGCAGCAAGGGCCCCTTTGTCACATGACATTCTGGATCCTCTGTCCCCTCTCAGTACTCCGGGTTCCAGCAAACAGCTGACAAGTGTAGCGTGTGCGGACACCTCATCATGGAGATGGTGAGAACCTCCCCCAGCCTCCTGGAGCCCCTCTGCAACGGGTGGTCTTAGGACCCACCCTTTCACCTATGGCAGACCTGCCAAGGGCTCAGAGCCAGAGCCTCTTCTGGGGGCTATGCTGAGCCTTCCGTCTGCACTGACCCTTCAGTGCCTCCCACCCCCAGATCCTGCAGGCCCTTGGAAAGTCCTACCACCCAGGCTGTTTCCGGTGCTCAGTGTGCAACGAGTGCCTGGACGGGGTGCCCTTCACTGTGGATGTGGAGAACAACATCTACTGTGTCAGAGACTATCACACGTGAGTAGCCAGTGCTGGAGGGCCTCAGGTGGGACTCCCGCCATTTCTCCTGCCTTGCCCGGAAGCAGTTTTCCAACCTGCCTGTCTGTGTTCTCTCCATTGTTGGCCTTGCCACTTCCAGTGACCCCTTGTGCACTTAGTGGCTGGGGCAAGGCATGGATCTCTTCCTTGAGCCCTCTCTTGGATGATTTAGCCACCTGCTGTCTCTTTCCTCTCCCTGCCTTTGCCTTCATGTTCCCCCTCCTCCTGGGGGAGGGGGGTGGGGAACTCTCCTGGCTGCCCCTCCCACATCTGTCTCTCTGCTTCCAGGGGTGGGCTAGGCCTCTTCTGCCCCCGGTGGGGGCTTGGTCTCTGCGGCATCCTTTCCCTGCCTGTCTGGTATCCATGTGAGCAGCCAATCCATTCTCCCCTGCTGTGGCTCCAGGCCCAGCCCTCAGAGCTCTGGTCCGGTGCTACTGCCTTGCATGGTGTGGGTGCCCTGCACAGATCCCTGGGACTCAGTGTGGAGCCAGGCTTTGGAGGGGTCTCAGCGAGGGGAGGCCCAAACCCGGACATTAGGGGAGAGGGAACTCACAGGGAGCATGAGGGAGAGGGTAGAGAGAACCTGAAGCCATCCTGGAGGAGGTGATGGGGTGGATGTGAATCGGGGAGCCAGATAAAAGGCCAAGATGGCACTATAGAGGCTGCATCCTGCCCAGTGTGTCCACACAAGGAAAGGGGTCCTGATGTTTGGGCCATGTCAAGGGGCTGCTGTGGGTGGGTCTGCCTCGGTGCCCTTGGCCTCTGGCCACTCAGCTGGTCACTTCTGGTTTCCTTTATTTCTCCAGGGTTTTTGCACCAAAATGTGCCTCCTGTGCCCGTCCTATCCTCCCTGCACAGGTAGGAAGCACTCACTTGGAGGTGATCAGGTGCCTGGCCCAGCCCGGCCTCGGCCTGGTTCTGCTCAGGTTGGCCCTAGGTCTTGGGAGGGGTGAGCAGATGCTCCTGCCCCATATCCCTCAGGGCCGAGGGTTGTGCTGTGCCTACAGGCACAAGTCCCTGCAGGAGTTAGGGAGAAATGGTGGCCGTGGGCTCCACTGCACGTGAACGGAAGGATCGCCCCCGGGTCTGATAGCGGTGCGGGTGGTGTGGGGCGACGTCCTCGGGTGGGGCAACACTCTCGGCATCGCTGGTTCTGTCCCAGGCTGGCGTGCCTGGGGAAGCAGGCCTGGCAACGGTCTTAGGTGACTGCAAAGAACGGAAAAGAACGAGTGTACGCACACTGACGCCCACGTGACGGCTCTCGTGGCCGGGCATGCGCGCTGTTGGGGGGGGAGCTGTGGGACGACGTCAGCGCACGTGTCCCCCGCTGACGCCTCTTCCGCCTACGGAAGCGCCAGAGTCCGTGCTCACGTGGGCGCGAACGCACGTCTGCCGTGGCAAGACCGTGTCGTGTAGGCGTGTGCACCGCACGCAGGTCGCCTCCGACGCCGGAGTGCTGATGGGGTGCAACCCCGTGTCGTCCTCCAGGGCTGTGAGACCACCATCCGTGTGGTGTCCATGGACAGAGACTACCACGTGGAATGTTACCACTGTGAGGTGAGCCCGGCCCCCGCGGGGATGCTGGTGGCTGGGGCAGCGCCCCTTCGCGGGGAGCTCCTTTTCGCTCGGGTTCTGTCGGCCTTCCTCCTCCTTTATGGTTCTGCCCCATTCGCCCCGCCCTCCCCAGGGAGCCTTCTCCCTTCGCCCCAGCGTATGTTCTCAGCCCGTTTCCCACTCACAGTCACACATTTACTTAGGATTTATAGCGTGTGGGGTGCTGGGGATGTACGGAGAATAAAAATAGCCCCCACTCTTACGGCAGCGATGAGTGCTTGGGCAGGATCTGTATAGGGTCGGTATTGCTACCAAGGTGACTTGTCAGAGTCCGCAGGAGGCCTCGGAGAGTCAGGGGAGGCTTTCTGGAGAAAGTGACACCCAAGCTAAGATTTGCAAAATGAATGCTCTATCCAAGGAGGCCCTAAGAAAGGCGTTTCCAGGCAGCGGAAGCAGAATGTGCGTAGGCGTGAAGGTGACTGTGTCGTTTTGAGTCACGAGAAGTTGGCAGGAGCTGGAGACATAAGGCTATACGAGCTGAGGCGTGTGGACTTACCCCGAGGTGGGAATGATCGAGAAGGATGACACGATGGCATGAGCGTTTTGGAAAGGGTGCTCTTTGCCCTGCAGAGAATGAATAGAGGAAGAGGGAGTGGGGCTGGGATTCCCTGAGGAGGCTGGTGGAGTCAATGTTGTGGTTCTGGGTTCAGGGTAGGACACTGAGCTGTGTGATGGTCAGGCAGTTAAAAGGGACTGGCCTTGGGCCATGACTGGACATGGCAATTTGGGGTGTTCATTAGGTAGGACCACAGCAGAGAGCGGGGGTGAGAGGTAGAAGGGAGAGATGCTCTCATTTGGGACACTGGGGACACCTGATGGAGATGTCCTTGGGGCAGCTTAGACATGCTTTGGTTCAAAGACTCTGGCTGCAGGTGTAGGAATTCGGGAGTTGTGGGCACTCATAGCTCTCTCCTCTCTGATACTCTGCCCTGTGGTTTCTCATTGCCTTGGCCTCCCCAAATTCTCAATGCAGGGAGACCAATGGGCCCTCTTTGGGCAGCCTGGACAGTCTTCTCCAGGTAGTAACTTGGGGCACTTGTAGGGCTCACCTCACGAATCTCCCTTCCCTCAGACATCACTGACCTGCCTTGTCTGTCGTCCAGGGTCTGAGAATCAGTGTTTCATAACATTTACCTGTTTTCTCATTGTTAAAGGTAGGCTGGGAGATTCAGTCTTTGTTCATGGCTGGAAGCCTGAGGCCGATCATGAGCATGTAGGTGAAGCCAGGGGAATGAATGAAGTCTTCCAGGGAGAGCCGTGAAGTCAGGAGCAGAGGCTCAGGATAGCCCAAGGAACACCATCGTTTAGGGGGTGCATGGAGGCAAAGCAGCCATGCGGGGAAGCCAAGAATGAGTGAATGGAGGTAGGAGAAAAACCGAGAAAAGCACTTTGGGTTTAGGGCTCCAGTGAAAAGCAGGAGGGAGTGGCCATGAGAAATTTTCAGCAGCAGTCAAGGGTCTGCTTGGAACCAGGTGGCCTTGGTTGGGGCAGGTGGCCCAGTGGGAACTGGAGTCCTGCTGGGGGACCAGGGAAGGATGAGCAGGAGCAGGCGTGGCCAACAAAAGGGCCACGGTGTCCCCTCTGACGATAACAGGGCACCCTGTCTGCTGTCCTGAGGACTGTGATGTCCCTTGGGGACCGCTAAGCGCAGGGAAGGTTGATGCTGATAACCAACCAACAAGGGCGCCTTCAGGTGGTGCACAGCCAGAGCCTCAGGGCTGCTGTCCCCAGGGAGACCCTTGGCTAGGAGCAGGTGTCTCCAGGCCCTCTTGCTCGGCTCCTTCTCATGCGTGGTGGTTCACAGCAGGGCCTGGTCAGGGGCCGGTGGCAGGACAGGGAGATTCCCAGGACATGACTTGTGTGGAGCAGGGCAGGTGTTGGTCTCAGGGCCTTTGAGGAACAAGTGTGAAAGCAGGTTAGCCCTGGATGTGGTCAGAGCGTGACCAAAGGGGTCTCCTTGGGCTGGGGGCAGAGGAAGGAAGAAGCTGGGCAGTTCGCCTTGCCCCAGTCCTGACAGCACACCCTCCACGCTGCCCTTCCTGCTTCCTGCCAGTCATTTACTGAGGTCCCAGCAGAATCACACAACTTGTTAAACAGAGACAATTCGCTTATAAGGTATACTGCAGTGGGAAAGTGGTAAGGTACGGGACAGAAAACACAACTCCTTGTTTACTGGATGTCTCCCGATTTTTCTCCTCCATCTCTTAAGGTGCTGGGGTCAGGTGTCTGACCTACCCCCCCCTCCCCCCCCCCCCCCAGTCACCAGTCACCGCTGTGTGGTGGGATCTGGGAGACAGTCCTCACTGGTCATTGTCCTGACCTCTCCGTGGCTTTTTGCATGTGGACCCTCTGTCCGTGACTCTCTTCACTGTCCCCTTAGGACCATCCATTTTTGGTTTTCCTAATTTTTGTTTTCCCCTCAAATCCCTCTGGCTCAGGTCTTCCTCCTCTTTCTGCTTCATGTGGGAACCTCTACGGCTCAGCTGTGGGTCCGCTTCTCTTTTCTAGTTATCTGCTCTCCCCGGGAGACAACCGGTTGTTGTTGTTTTTAAGATTTTATTTATTTTAGAGAGAAAGAGAGTGAGCAGGGAAAGGAGCAGAGGGAGAGGGACAAGCAGACTCCACCATGCTGGATGTGGGGCTCGATCTCACCACTCTGAGATCATGACCTCAGCCAAAATCAAGAGTGGGAGGCTCAACCGACTGAGCCAGCCCGGTGCTGGTTGTTCGTTGTTAAAAGCCATCAGATTTCTGTGTTGAGCCTCCCCCCCCCCCCCCCCCCCCCCCC
>NW_024424341.1:40607835-40609204 GCF_017311325.1 Ursus maritimus
CCCCCCCCCCCCCCCCCCCCCCGTGGACCGCCCAGCCCTCCCCGCAGATTCCAGGCTGGTGTCCTGCTACCCCCTCCTGGCTGCTTCCTTTGGGAGTCTAAGAGTTATCTCCAGTTGGCTGTGACCGATACTGGGCTCCAGATCCCCCGCCCCCAATCAAAGCCAAAGTCCTTTGCAAGCTGCACGGGGGGCCCCACAGATCCGCCCCACCCCATTACTCTCCGGTGCCCTCCCGAGCCCCCTTGCTTACTCGGGGACCGGGGCTGTGTTCTTCCCTAGGACTGCGGGCTGCAGCTGAGCGGGGAGGACGGACGCCGATGCTACCCCCTGGAGGGCCACCTGCTGTGCCGCCGCTGCCACCTGCGGCGCCTCAGGCCCGGCCCCCTTCCCTCACCTGCCGTGCACGTCACCGAGCTCTGAGCGGGGAAGGGGGGCCCCAGTGGGGCAGCGCGTGCGTGCGTGTGTGCGCGAGCGTGTGTGAGAGAGCGCGCCCGGGCGGGATGGGTGACTAGGTCAGTGTCGGAGCTCCGTGTCCCGGAGCGCGGCTGCCGTGCTTCCGCACCGCCCCCTCCCCCAGTGCCACCGAGCTGCCGTCCGAGGGGCCGGCCCCGCGGCGGAGCTGCTTCTATTTATTTACCGTCTGTGCCTCCTCCGGCCGCCTCCTTCCTTCCGGGCCCTGCCCGGACCCCGTCCCTCCCACCCCCACGCCGGCCTTTCGTTCCCGGGCCCCTGCGCCCCGCGGCCTCGGGCCGGCTCCCAGATTGCGTGCAGGGGCGCGGGGTGCAGGGCTACCTTCCCCCTTCCTCCCACTGGCCCCCAGTTTCCCGATTCAGAAGGGGCCCCGTCTCAGGCCGCTCCTGGGGGGCAGGGGTGGTCTAGCAGGCGGGGGTTGGCAGAGGGCGCGCGGGTTTGCGTGTCTCATAAGAGCCTTTGGTGGGTGGGAAGGGTGTCCTGTGCGGGTGGGGTCACAGGAGGGGGTGAAGAATGATACCCTTGGGAAGTGGAGGGCCTGCAAGGGAGCCCTGCCTTTGGCCACAGTGAGATTGGGTCCCCGGGATTGTGATGGGTGTTTTCAGCCACCGTCCCGCTCAGGTCTCCCCATCCCTGGCTCCTGGCTTGGATACCGCCCCTCCCTTCAGCCCCCTCCGCTCTCCATCCTTCAGCCTTGGGAAAAGAACCTTCTCACGCAAATTCTAGCCACAGGGCTCTCGATCAAGAGAAACCACAAGGGGGCGCCCTGTTCGTGTGGCAGGGCGAACACCTGTTGCAGGAAAGCTCTGTGTATTAGGCTCCACGACAAAAGCGTATGATTTGACTTAAATTAAGTTTTTCCTTTGAGAATATTTTCATTTTCTTTAAGAGAATATAG
>NW_024424341.1:40609214-40620294 GCF_017311325.1 Ursus maritimus
CCCCCCCCCCCCCCCCCCCCCCGTGGACCGCCCAGCCCTCCCCGCAGATTCCAGGCTGGTGTCCTGCTACCCCCTCCTGGCTGCTTCCTTTGGGAGTCTAAGAGTTATCTCCAGTTGGCTGTGACCGATACTGGGCTCCAGATCCCCCGCCCCCAATCAAAGCCAAAGTCCTTTGCAAGCTGCACGGGGGGCCCCACAGATCCGCCCCACCCCATTACTCTCCGGTGCCCTCCCGAGCCCCCTTGCTTACTCGGGGACCGGGGCTGTGTTCTTCCCTAGGACTGCGGGCTGCAGCTGAGCGGGGAGGACGGACGCCGATGCTACCCCCTGGAGGGCCACCTGCTGTGCCGCCGCTGCCACCTGCGGCGCCTCAGGCCCGGCCCCCTTCCCTCACCTGCCGTGCACGTCACCGAGCTCTGAGCGGGGAAGGGGGGCCCCAGTGGGGCAGCGCGTGCGTGCGTGTGTGCGCGAGCGTGTGTGAGAGAGCGCGCCCGGGCGGGATGGGTGACTAGGTCAGTGTCGGAGCTCCGTGTCCCGGAGCGCGGCTGCCGTGCTTCCGCACCGCCCCCTCCCCCAGTGCCACCGAGCTGCCGTCCGAGGGGCCGGCCCCGCGGCGGAGCTGCTTCTATTTATTTACCGTCTGTGCCTCCTCCGGCCGCCTCCTTCCTTCCGGGCCCTGCCCGGACCCCGTCCCTCCCACCCCCACGCCGGCCTTTCGTTCCCGGGCCCCTGCGCCCCGCGGCCTCGGGCCGGCTCCCAGATTGCGTGCAGGGGCGCGGGGTGCAGGGCTACCTTCCCCCTTCCTCCCACTGGCCCCCAGTTTCCCGATTCAGAAGGGGCCCCGTCTCAGGCCGCTCCTGGGGGGCAGGGGTGGTCTAGCAGGCGGGGGTTGGCAGAGGGCGCGCGGGTTTGCGTGTCTCATAAGAGCCTTTGGTGGGTGGGAAGGGTGTCCTGTGCGGGTGGGGTCACAGGAGGGGGTGAAGAATGATACCCTTGGGAAGTGGAGGGCCTGCAAGGGAGCCCTGCCTTTGGCCACAGTGAGATTGGGTCCCCGGGATTGTGATGGGTGTTTTCAGCCACCGTCCCGCTCAGGTCTCCCCATCCCTGGCTCCTGGCTTGGATACCGCCCCTCCCTTCAGCCCCCTCCGCTCTCCATCCTTCAGCCTTGGGAAAAGAACCTTCTCACGCAAATTCTAGCCACAGGGCTCTCGATCAAGAGAAACCACAAGGGGGCGCCCTGTTCGTGTGGCAGGGCGAACACCTGTTGCAGGAAAGCTCTGTGTATTAGGCTCCACGACAAAAGCGTATGATTTGACTTAAATTAAGTTTTTCCTTTGAGAATATTTTCATTTTCTTTAAGAGAATATAGTTTTCTTCTAAAACCTTGGCCCACGGTTGTTATTTCTTAGAAAAATTACGAGAAACTCACAAATGTCCTCTTTGGAGATCATGTGGCTAGTTTTCAGGTGGTAAAAATGTTGTATTTTAACTATTTTTGTATAAATTCCTCTAAAACCTCAAAATATGTGTTTGCTTTTCAGACTTCGGAATAATGTGGGGTTTTGTTTGTGTCTGTGTTTGAAGAGCAGTGACCTAATAAATGTGGTTTGGGGAAATGTGGATTAATTTTCTTTCTCCGAAAGACACATAAGCATTGGGAAGCTGGGACTTCTCAGCGATGGCTTATGTTAGATATGCAGCTGTGGTTGGCCCCTGTGGCAAGAGACCCCTAATCATGATAAACCATCAGTGGGATATTTTGACTTACGTACATTTCTGCCTGAACCACCACTGAGGTTCAGGTGAGAATGTGAACCACCTCCTCCTGGCTACTGCTCTTGCCCTCCCCTATTAGGTGTGGTCTCGTTGCTTGTAGGATCACAGCCGGGGAAGGAAGCCTGTAGGAATCAGAACGTTGCCCCAGATTGCCTTTTGGGATTCATTGGAGAGGAAGCAGCGGCCATTGGGGGCCAGCTGGGCTGAGGCCTGGAGCTGGGGGGCCCCCTGGTGGACCGAGGAAGCAAGTGCACGGGTAGTTTAGTGTTAACCAAGGATTTATTTAAACGTAGAGGTTGTCCTGGCATGGGGGAAGTGTGTGTTTTCTGAGAAGGGGACTTGGACGAGATCAGGGTGGCTTCTCAGAGGAGGTGATCTCAACGGGGCGAGAGAGAGTACATTTCAGGAACAGGAGGCTGTTTCTGGCGTTCTCTTACTCTTGAGCTGGGCTATGTTGCTTTCTAGCCAGTTACTGCAAAGCTTTCTTCTAGTTGCCCTCTTGTTTGCGTCTGACGTCAAAGCTGCTTTGCCCTTGGATTCTCCTTGCTGCAAATTCAGCCGTTCTCTTTTCTTGTCCTGTGTGTGCTGTGGAGGTGGCCCCTGACCTCCCAGCCGTGGAGGTCACCATTGTTTCCCACAGGGTGCTCCAGCCCCTTATCCAGCTGGACTGAGTCATCATGGTGCAGAGCACCACTCCGAGTTCATGGGCCATGGTTTGTTGAAAGTCAGGGGCAAGGGAATGTGTGACTCTGGGGGGCAGTGGCCTCGTCTCTGGCCACACTTGACTCTTTCTCTGGGCTCCAAGGCTCTGTATCGCCTCAATCACTACTGGTGACTGCCACTGTTCCTCTTAGCACAGACTCTTTGCACAGGCTGTTCCCTCTGCCTGGATCCACTTCCTGCACAATGCTTTCCTTCCTGGTTAAATCCTTCAGCTCTCAGCTACAGGAATAAATCAGGCTTCCAGGTATTACACGTCACTGAAAACCCAGAATTTGAGGTCCCTGGTCTGCAAGCTCATTTTCCAAAATCATCATCTTCCAGTCTGCTTTCAGGAGTTATGCTGACCTGAGGGTTTATGAGACTGAGGGAGCAGTATGAGAGCCAGACTCTGAGCCAGGTAGATTTCCCATGACCCTCCAACACTGGGTGCCAAACCCACCTGCCCCTAGGATATCTTCCTGGATGTTGGCACCTGGTGGCACTAACCGTGCCTTTGATCACTGCTGTACTTTGATGTGTCATACTGATGACTGTCTCCTCGCTCGATGGTGAGCTCTCCAGGCTGGGATCTGTCTGGGCTGTTCACTCTTGTCTCCATGCTGCCGTGGTCTTTAGGGTCTCAACTCAGGACCCCACTACCCCATTGCAAGTCCAAGTGCAGCCTTAGTTGCCCAATGTAGGAGCCACAGGTGGGATGTAAAGACCCAAGAATAGGGGTTTGCACAGATACTTTTCACACTGCACATCAGGTGTGTGCAGGGGTGTCTCAGGCAGTACACTCCCAGGTGTGCCTTTGTGCTGGGGTCCCGGTTCAGTACTCATGCCTAGAGGCACAGACCTTTGAGTGCTGGGTCCCCTGCTCTGTGTGTGTGTGTGTGTGTGTGTGTGCACGCTAGTGAAAGTTTGAGAGCATGAGAGATTGATCAGGAGAGATGGTGTGAGAGAGAGAAAGACATTGTATGACAGATTGAGCGAGAGAATGGTGGGGAGAGAGATTGAGAAGGATATTGAGAAACAATGAGCAAGAGGGGGAGAGAAAGGGAGGGAGGTTGAATTAATTGAATGAGGCCAAGAAGAGCTGGTGCCCTTTCCCCACCCTTCCCTGTAAAGTGGGGTGCCCCCAGACCCAGGTGATTTGGACAGGTCCTCAGCCTCAGAGACCCTGTGGAGGCCTAAATCCTGTATTTGACTGTAGGCTACGGGATGTGTGTGTGTGTGTGTGTGTGTGTCTGTCTATGTAATGGTGGGCTCTTGGAGGGTTCTGGGAGTGGGTCATGGGCTTGGGGTGCCTTCACAGTCCTTGGGTAGCAGGGGATGGTGCTGACCCCTCCTGGTCAGTGCATCCTGTTGCTCTTTGGCCAGGGAACAAAGATGAGAGCATGCTGAGCTGCAGATGAACTTGAGTGCCTTCTGTGGGCTTGCTCTGGAGGGGCTAGAAGGGGTGGGCAGTTGGGGCAGTGCTCACGGGACCTGGGAGGGGCAGGGCATGGAAACCCACAGAAGCAGAATTCTGGAGAGCAACGTGGGCCACATAATGACTTGGGGTCAGTTGGCCAGTCTGTGGTGCTACCGGGTGAAGCAGTGACGAGTGGGGCTCTGCTCACCACCAGCTTCTCCCACCCCAACCCCCATCTCACCTCTAGTTAGCAGATGCTCCCTGGGAGGGGCGAGGGCTGTGGCAGCTGTGAGGTAGGAGGAAGCTCAGCCTGCAGATCCGGGAGTGGGGGAGTCACCCACGTTTGCTGGTGACCTCCCACCCAGTGCCGCGCTGGAGGACCTGGCCCTGCATGGTGTGTGGGCGATGGGTCTCTGTGCACCCTGAGTGGGCGTTGGGGGTCCCTGGCTGGGAGAGGGGTGCATGCTCTGGCTGAGGTGGGGGACTCAGAGAAGGGAGGGGCCGGTGTGGCCTGGATGGAGGTGGGTAGGCTCCTCCAGAGCCATCCAGGGAGAGATTCTATGTGACAGTGTCTCCTGGGGTAGCAGGATTGCCTGGTTCCTGGAGGCAGAGCCCAGGGAGGGTGTGGGGTCCTGGGGGAACCTGGAGAACCTGAGAAGGACACAGCTGGAGTGGCAGGGTGCCTTCTCCCGTTCCATCTTTGTTCTCTGGCTATGAGCCCGCTGCTGGGCTGCCCTCCTGGAGCCTGGGCATGGCGTTTGTCACAGGTTAGCCTTTTCCTGTCCTGCAGAGGACATGGGGCCCCCCTGGGCCTCCCTGGGCTGGAGGGACTGTGGTCCTGAAACGTCTATACTTGGCAAGGACGTGGCCAGCAGTGGTGCTGGTGTGCCTGTCACATGCTCACCTGTCACTCATGTTGTCCCACGCCAATGCACATCTCTCCACACCTGCTGTGCAGGTGCACCCATGTGCCACACACACCTGCCCTGCCCACAGGGGTGTGTAACTCTCTCACAGACTGCACCTTCCGAGCCTGAAGCCACCAGGCACCTGTGTGACCCAGCTGGCTCACTTCTTTGTGACAGTGTCTGGGCCTCTGCCAGCCTTGCAGACCCTGAGGGTGGGGCTTGAGCCCAGGAGGGGCAGTTCACCAGGCCCAGTGTTTACTCAGCCTCCTTCAATCCCAGCTTGTTTGGGAAACACACTCTTCCACCTGAGCTCGCGGCGCTATGAGGATCGCCAAGCCTCTTCCGCTGGGCCCTCTGCGTGGGGTGGATTTCAGCCACACTCCGCTGTCCTTGCAGATAGATGGGGGCTTCGAGTCTCGGCCTGCCCAGCTCAGCTTGGCTCTCTCCTGCCACCCCCACCACCCTAACCCTAACCCTAACCATGACCCTGGGGAGCGGCCCTTCCTTCAAAGTGGGGAACAGGTCTTGTGGGGGTGCTGTCAGGGAGCAGAGACGGCTGTGTCTGTGAGGAGACAGACTGACCAGGCCAGTACCATGTGGACTGGGAGGCAGAGAGGGGGCCCCCCCTGTCACATATGGGGGTCAGGAGCCACTCGTGGGTGAGAGGCCCCAGGGTCCTAGGGGAAGACCACAGGACCCCTGGGTGGGGGTGGCAGGGTCTCACTGTTAGAGGTCGGGGGGGGTAAGTTTGCATTTAACTGTGAGGGGGGCCCACCTTTCCTCCCTTCCTCCCTGTCCCCTTCTTTTTTCCTTCTCTCTCTTCTTATTTATTTATTTATTTTTAAAGATTTTATTTTTAAGTAATCTCCACACCCAACATGGGGCTCGAACTCACGACCCTGAGAGATCAAGAGTTGCATGCTTTCCTGACTGAGCCAGCCAGGCGCCCCTCTCTTTTCTTAAAAAAAAAAAAAAAGACTTTATTTATTCATTTATTTGAGATAGAGTGAGAGTGAGAGCACGAGCCAGAAGACAGAGGGAGAGGGAGAAGCAGACTCCTCCCCGGTGAGCAGGGAGCCCTACGTGGGGCTGAATTCCAGGACCGATCCCGGGACCCTGGGATCATGACCTGAGCCGAAGACAGCCGCTCAACCTACTTGAGCCACTCAGGTGCCCCCAAAAACAATGATTTAAAGACTTATGTTTGGTCCGATTGGGGAAAAAAATAATTCACTGGCTTTTTTTTTTTTTTTAAGATTTTATTTATTTATTTGACAGAGACAGACAGTCAGTGAGAGAGAACACAAGCAGGGGGAGTGGGAGAGGAAGAAGCAGACTTCCGCGGAGGAGCCTGATGTGGGACTCGATCCTGGAACGCCGGGATCACGCCCTGAGCCGAAGGCAGACGCTTAACGACTGCGCCACCCAGGCACCCCGATTCACTGGCTTTTAGACTGAGCGCGTGGGTGGATGTGTTACCCCTTCCCTGAAGGGGGAGACGTGGCAGAACAGGTTCTGTGGGGGACTGTAAATGGAGTACTCCGCTTTGCCATATGGAGGCAGAGGACAGACACCACTGTGTCTGTCGTGTGGAGCAAGCAGTTGGGAGGAAGTCCGAGCTGGCGATCGAGGGGGGTTCGAGATCATGGCTGAGATCACAGGGAAGGAGGGTGAGACGGAAAAGGGAAGGGGCCCAACATCTCACTCTTGGCAAGGGGGATGGAGCAGGGGTGGCTAGTGAGGTGGGCTGGCGGGGTAGGGAGGGTGGATTAAGGTGACATCAGAGAAGCCTTGCAGAAAAAGGGCAGGGTCTGCAGCAGGGGCTCTGGGAAGGTGGGGATCACCGTGACCTGAATAAAGCTGTTGCAGGGCAGCAGTGAGGCACAAGTAGGTCAGAGCCCCTTGAGCTGGGGGGAGGGAAGGAAGAGGAAGCATCAAGAATAGCCAGCTCTTTCAAGTGTATTGGGAAGAGGTGTTGCAGGTGAAGGGGGCTTGGGCCAGGGAGAGTTCTTTTAGTATGCGGAGGCCCGTCTGAAGCTCCCTGCCCCTAAGAACATCCTCCCCCCACCCCCCGCCATGGGCATTCCCAGGGTTGTCTTGCCCACCAAACCCCACTCTCCAAAGCAACAGGGTCTGGGACTGCAGTTACCACAGCTGGGGCCAGCCCCTTGTCCAGCATCTGGCTCCTAACACGCTGGTGGATGTTGGCGAAGTGAATGGGTCAGTGCATATAAAGCACTGAGAACACTAACAGGTGCATAATAAATGCTCAGTGAAAGTGAGTTCCTGTTGTCTGGCGGATGGGGAAGTAGCTGAAGACGGGGTGGCTGCAGTTCTAGAGGCCACGGCTCCCCCGGGGTAGACTGGAGGAGGATGGTGGCTCCAGGTCCCAAAGGATGGAGGGGTTGCAGGGGCCTAGCAGCGCCGTGCAGACCCGCTCTGGCTGTCAGTGCTGCAGCCAGGCCCCGAAATGGATCGCATCACCACCCAGGTGCTCCCAGCTCCATGACGTGCTCCAGCCCAGGTGAAACCAGGAGAGGCCCCGGAGGAAGGGGCTAACTAAGGGGAGAAGCCATGTACTGAACCTCCCCAGGATGGTATGTCCCGCAGAGTCCTCATCTCCCAGCCACCATGACGCGTACGCAGGGTGCCAACAGCTTTGCACTGTTTGCGGAGACGTCCAGTGGTGGCACCATGGAGAACGTGAGCCAAAGACAGGTCACCGCGGGTCCTTTCTGACCCCCCCCCCCATTGGGCCAGAGAGATGCGGATCACCACTGTGTAAGAAATGCACAGATTCCCTTTTAGACCAGCTAAAGTCACGGAAGATGCGTGTCAGGACTGCAGACGCTGTTGGAGATCTTCAAGCACACAGACGAGCATGACCGAGCAGCTGTGGGCAGGGCTAAAGGAGCCAGCCTGGTGGAAGAGCTGGTGCGTGCCCGGGCGGCCCTGAGAGACTGGATCCGGGGGAAGCTCGGGGCCCGAGGGAGCACAGCGCGTACAAACGACAATAGCCGCAACTGGACGATGAGCCGAGGGGTGGAGAAACTTAATGCACCATGCCCGGGTGCAGCCGGGCCAACGGAGGACGCCCAGCCTCTTCAGGGCAACCTTTCACATCTGGCACAGAGGACAATTTGGTACAATCAGGACCTTCAGACTGGGTCCCCTGTGCAGTGCTCCAGGGGCATGGAACGAACTTAATGCTACTTCGGGCAGGAAGGCATTGCTCCACACCCTGGCCAGGCAGATGGGTCTGAAGTTTCAGGACTACCGCCTTGCTTCCTGGGGAAAGCCTTCCTATCTGGAGCCTCGGACAGACCAGTCTCAGGAGCTGCGACTGTCCTGTTCTGGAACCAGTTGGTGGTGATGGTGGCTTTCTGGGGCGGCATGCAGCAGGTCGAAGAGGGAGGTTGAGAAAGGGAGAGAAGACCCACTTTCATCTTCCTCACAGGAAGGCAAGATTAAAGACCCAGGAGTCAGTGTGGCTTCCATCCCATCAAACTCCAGTTTAACCCCAAGGAACAGTGACCTGAAGTTCTCCGGTCCATGCTGGCGGGTTTTCAGTGCAGTCTGGCTTGGGCATAGTTTCGTAACAAGACTTCCTTTCTCGCCTTAGATGCTCGCCTCAGAAGCTTTATGTCCTGTTTGCAAAAATAAATGTTTTGAATCCCATACAGATGATATCAAACAGCGTATATTTACAATACCAGAGAAGAAAAAAAAGAGCCACTTCATTTTAAAATTGCGTAGGATTGTTTCTGGAGGTACAACCTGCTGTGGCCAGCCGTGTAGTCCTGCCCAGCCTGCTCTTTTGGAGACACAAAATGGTGTTTGTTACTGTTTGAGACATCGTGGAGAGGTTTGATTATTTGTAATAAAAGGTTTGCTGCAGCCTGAAAAAAAAGTGAGTTACTGTTACCGCTTAGGCGAGCGAACGTAGGATAAGGCATGTCTGCAGTTTGTACGGGTCTCTATGTGGGACGGTGTCTGTGTCACTTTAGCAATGTGTCCTTGAGACCTGTCCCTGCATCCCTGGGACCAGCGGCTGGGGAGAGGACACACGACCCAGAGACCTGGAGACGGGGCAGGATGCGTGAAGACCTCTAGGCTCCTGTTTTTGTAGTTTCAAGCACATTCGTCTGGCTCTGAGGTCACATCAGCGTCCCTGACTCAGGTCAGCTCACTCCTCAGAAGGGACCACTGAGCCAGCTGCAGACCTGCACCTCGCCGCCAGGACCATGTCCATGTGCGAGGTGGATCTCCAGAGCCAGGGGCCTCTGAGCAGCCCTCTGTGCAAGTCCATCCCTGGGTCTTATGGCCATTCTGCATCTCTACCCTTCCTCTTGAGCCGCAGGGGCTCCTTCACCCCTCGGTGCTGTTTTGAGCCCCCTTTGGCTGGCTGGTCCTGATTGTCTCCCTTCTCCACCCTGCTCAGGCCTGGGGCAAGACCCTTCCCTATGTCTTCATCAAGAAGAAATGTGGTCCCATGTTCTCTCCTTCTTAAACAGAAACTCGCTGGTCTGCAGTAGTTCATGTCTCCTTGCCACTGTCACCGGAAGAGTGGCTCAGAAGCATGTTCAAGATCGCCCGATGTTCAAGCATGTTTGACAGTCTCCCTAGTTCTGTGCTGCTCTCAAATTTCAACTTGGGGCCATGGTTTTCTTTCTCTTTTTTCATTTTATATTGAGAAACATGTATACTGAGGCTAGAAAACATATATGTACAATTTAAAGAAAAGAACATGCCAGAGGACGTACTTCCTAGCTTGAGAAATAGACTACAAGCTGAATCCTGCATGGGCCCTGCTCCAGGCACGTCCCCCTGTGGCTCCCCCGTCAGTCATAACCATCCTGCCGAGTCATGTGTTCATTACCCCTGCACTTTTCTATATCGTTTTGCCCCCAGGTGTCCTCAAACAATTTATTGTTTAGTGTTGAATGCTTCCGGACTGTCTTCTATTACTCGAATCACCCTGTATGTTTTCTTCTGTGCTTACTTCTGCTCAGTGTTACATTTTAAAGATTTAAAGACGTGTTTGTGTGTGGCTGGAGTCATTCATTGCGATTGCTGGGTAACCTTCCATTGATGAACACAGCACAAGTGATGTAACCATGATACTGTCGATGGCTAATTTGGGTCGTTATATGCTCTGTTATAGGAGCTATTGCTTCTGTGCTTGATAGCTTTTATAAGCGAGCATATCTCTGTGCATTATGAACTGTTCCACTGTAATTAAATATTTTTTGCAACAGTTGGGTGCCAAGTTTAACATTCATTAATTTTCTCCTTTCAGTTTAGGCAGCAAAGCACCATTTTCTTTCAGCTTCTTCACAATATGCAGATGTTCATCAAGCTCCCCTTTCACCTACAGCTGAGGGTATGGGGGCCAATTCGAGTGAGCTTTTAACTGTTGTCGAAATTCTTCGTCCTCCGATCTATCAAATATCTCCTATTCAACGCCAGTAGTATTTAGTAGCTCCAGAATTTGTTAGCTGCATCCACATTTTGCTTCCTCTTGCTTTTCATAAAGAGCATTACAGAAGCTTTATTTGTCAGTACTTTGAGCCTTTCCTCTAATTTGGGAGCTTTGGGGCAAATTGTATCTGGTTCTTCAGATGTCTCTAGCTTCTTAATTCAATCAAGTCCTCCTATGAGCTCTCCAGAAACAGAGCTGGGGGCAGGTGGGCCAACTGGAATAAGTTTTGAGGTCCTGATGAACTTCTTCATCCGAGAGGATATCAAAACTGCTAGACCAAAAATTATGTTTGTTAAGAATTTCTGCCATCTGCTTGCTGAAATCGCAGCATGGTTCCTAGACAGTTCCTTTCATAACAACATGCAAGAGGCAGCAAGTGTGAATTTCTTCAGGCCTAGGTTGAGATCTTTAGGATGCTCATTACCACTGGGTGGAAAGGAAGCACATAGGGGTGCCTGGGTGGCTCAGTTGGTTAAGCCTTTGACTTCAGCTCAGTCATGATCCCAGGGTCCTGGGATCGAGCCCCGCGTCGAGCTCCCTGCTCAGGATAGAGTCTGATTCTCCCTCTGCCTGCTGCTCCCCCTGCTTACACTCTCTGTCAAATAAAATCTTAAAAGAAAAAAAAAAAAGGAGGCCAGCCGGCCCATCAGATCCCTGCTGTGCATTTAGCGAAATGCACACATTAAAAGGAAAATGTTCAGGAAAGGAGTTAAGATGGCGGAGGAGTAGGAGACACCGTTTTCAGCCGGTCCCCCGAGTCAAGCTGGATAGGTACAAGACCAGCCTAAACAACCA
>NW_024424341.1:40626178-40735233 GCF_017311325.1 Ursus maritimus
AGGGTGGTGATGGGTAGTAAGGAGGGCACGTATTGCATGGTGCACTGGGTGTTATACGCAACTAATGAATCATGGAGCCTTACATCGGAAACCGGGGATGTACTGTATGGTGACTAACATAATATAATAAAAAATCATTTAAAAAAAAAATAAATAAAAAAGAAAAAAAGAAAAAAAAAAAAGGAACCACCTAGATGCATGTCCCTGAACTTTTTTGGTCAACTCTGGGGTATGCACATCATCTGATCGGTCAGTTTTCTGAGAATTCTGGAAAAACCGGAAGGTGGGAACTAATTTCATGTTTTTTAGATATGTCAGGAACAGCTTTAGCTTCCAACTTTACAGAGCACACTTGGGGGTGTTCTTTGGCTAACTCTGCCATTATGTTGTTCATCTGGGGACCCCGTGGAGCCTGTGGTCCCTGAAAATAAAACCCAAGGGGGGACTTGGCTCTGAGGTATAGCAGCTCCTCACAATGCCAGGCTGAGCCAACCTCCTCCAGGACCTCTTGTCTGAGCAGCCCCTGAGGCCATGCTGCTGCCGCCAGAGCAGGACTGAATTTATACAGACAGCTTTGGGTAGTAGAGACATTTTAACGCTGTTCTTCTGAACCATGAACACAGGGTATCTTTCCATTTATTTGTGTTTTCTTCCATGTCTTTTAGTTTTCAGTGTGCAGGTCTTTCATTACTTTGGTTAAATTTATTCCTAGGTATTTTCTTCCTTTTGATACAATTATAAATGGATTTCTTAATTTCTCTTTCTGATTGTTTCTTAGTATATAGAAACACAACAGATTTGGTACATTTCTTTTGTATCCTGCAACTTTACTGAGTTTGTTGATCGGTTTTGTGTTTTGGTGCAGTGTATAGGGTTTTCTGTATATAGTATGTCATCAGCAAATAGTGACGGTTTTACTTCTTTCTTATCTGGATGCCTATTATTTCCTTTTCTTGCCTGATTGCTCTGGCTGGGACCTTAAATACTATGTTGAGTAAAAGTGACAGGAGTAGGCATCCTTGTCTTGTTCCTGATCTCGGAAGAAAAGCTTTTAGCTTTTCACGGTTGAGTATGATGTTAGGGGTTTGTTTCTTTCATTTCTGATTTTGAGTCTTTCTCTTTTTTTTTCTTTTTTACTCTAGCTAAAGGTTTAAAATATATCTTTATTTTTATTTTGGGGGAGAGGGGTTGGAAAGAAAACAGCCCCTATACTGGGCCCTACTCAGTGGGAACTTCTTTTTTCTGTAGCATTAAGAAAGACTTTGTGGAAATAAAAGTTGTTTGGAAAAATCCAGGTATAGGTGCTTTGGATGTTGTTATGAGTAGAAGGGATGAAGTGAAGTGTGAAGGCCCCTTATACCCTCCATCTTGTTTCAGATTGTGTTATGGAACCCTGGAGTGGAGAAAGAGCCACCTTCATTCCCACTTCTTAGGATTGTTGATGGCCATCTAGCGATAAAGAAAGATAAGCAGGAAGAACAACAATCCCTGCATGGTGGCCAAGCTGGCCAGCTGCCTTTCTGTGATCATCCTGATTGGCTGGGCTCAGCTTCAACCTGGTCTGTGCACTAGTCCAACATAGGAGACTGGTCCTGCTCTAGCTAAAGGTTTGTCAGTTTTGTTTATTGTTTCAAAAATCCAGCTTCTTAATTTCATTGATTTGTTTATTTGTGGTTTCTATTTCATTTATTTCTGCTCCGATCTTTATTTCCCTCCTTCTGCTATCTTTGGACTTAGTTCTTTTTCTAGTTCCTTTAGGTGTAAAGGTACATTGTTTGGAATCTTTCTTTTTTAAGATTTTATTTATTTAGGGCGCCTGGGTGGCTCCGTTGGTTTAAGCATCTGCCTTCAGCTCAGGTCATCATCCCAGGGTCCTGGGATCGAGTCCCATGTTGAGCTCCCTGTTCTGCATGGAGTCTGCTTCTCTCTCTGCCCCTCCTTTTCCACCATTTCATTCTCTCAATCTCGCTCTCTCTCTCAAATAAATAAAATCTCTAAAAAATAAAACAAGATTTTATTTATTTATTAGAGAGAGAGACAGTGCGTGCGTGCTCGCGCACCAGCGGGGGCAGGGGCAGAGGGAGAAGCAGACTCCCCGCTGAGCAGGCCCCCCCCTCCCCCGCCCCGACTTGAGGCTGGATCCCAGGACCTCAGGATCATGACCCGAGCCAAAGGCAGACGCTTAACCTGCTGAGCCACCCAGGTGCTCCTCTAGTTGTATCTTTAAAAAAAAAAATGCATTCAGCCACTCCATGCCTTTTGATTGGAGAATTTAATTTACTTACATTTGAAGTAATTATGAGTAAGTAAGGACTTACTAATGCCATCTAATTGTTCTTTTTTTTTAAGATTTATTTTGTTTTAGAGAGAGAGAGCCGTGTGTGTGCACACGCACAAGTGGGTGGAGAGGCAGAGGGAGAGAATCTCAGGCAGACTCCCGGCTGAGTGTGGAATCTGCTGCAGGGCTCCATCTTAGGACCCATGAGACCATGACCTGAGCCGAAACCAAGAGTCAGACACTTAACCAACTGAGCCACCCAGGCGCTCCTTACTAGTTGTTCTTGTCTGTTTTGGAGTTCTTTGTTCCTTTCCTTTCTTCCTCTTTCGCAGTCTTCCTGTGTGAATTGATGATTTTCCACAGTGGTATGCTTTGATCCCTTTCTCTTTTTCATTTGTGTAACTATGGTAGGTTTTTGCTTTGTGGTTCCCATGAGGCTTACATAAAAACTTCTTAATGACATAAGAGTCTGTTTCAAACTGATAACAGCTTAATTTTGATCACACATGAAAATCTGTCCTTTTATTGTGCTCCGTTTTTTAATTGAAGAATAATTGCCATACAATATTGTATTACTTGCAGGTGTAGTGATTTGGTGTTGATATACATTACAAAGTGGCCACCACAATAAATCTAGTTACTCTGTCACCATACAAAGTTGTTACAGTATTACTGACTATATTCTCTATGCTGTACATTACATCCCCATGTCTTATTTATTTTATAACTGTAAGATTGTACCTCTTAACCCCCTTCACCTATTTCATCCATCCTCCCAACCCTCTGCCCTCTGGTAACCATCAGTTTCTTCTCCGTGTCTGTAAGTCTATTTGTTTGGTTTTTGTTTTGTTTTTTAGATTCCATGTATAAGTGAAATCATTACAGCGTCTTTCTCTTTCTGACTTATTTTACTTAGCATAGTACCCTGTAAGTCCATTCATGTTATCACAAATGGCAAGATTTCCCTTTTTTTTAATGGATGACTAATGTTCTGTTGTATATTCTATACACACACACACACACCACATCTTTATTCGTCTAATGATGGACATTTAAGTTGGTACCATAACTTGGCTATTATAAATAATGCTGCAGTGAACATAGAGATGCATATGTTTTTTTGGATTAGTGTTTTTGTTTTCTTTGGGTAAATATCTACAAGAGGAATTGCTGGATTGTATGGTAGTTCTATTTTTAATTTTTGAGGAACCTCCATACTGCTTTCTGTAGTGGCTGCATCAATTTACATGCCACCAACAGTGCATGAGGGTCCCTTTTCGCCACATCCTTGCCAACAGTTACTATTTCTTGTCTTTTGGATACTGGCCATTCTGAGAGATATGAGGTGATGTCTCACTGTGGGTTTTTTTTTTTAAAAGATTTTATTTATTTACTTGAGAGAGAGAGAGAGCATGCACAAGTGGGGGAGGGTGAGGGAGGCTGAGGGAGACAGAGAAGCAGACTCCCTGCTGAGCAGGGAGCCCGATGCGGGACTCGATCCCAGGACCCTGGGATCATGACCTGAGCCGAAGGCAGACGCTTAACCATCTGAGCCACCCAGGTGCCCCATATACCACATATTCTTTATCCATTCCTCAGTCGATGTACCTTTGGACTCTTTCCATAATTTGGCTGTTAAGGATAATGCTGCTGTAAACATCGGGGTGCATGTATCCCTTCGAATTAGTATTTCTATACCCTTTGGGTAAATACCTAATAGTATAATTGCTGGATTGTTGGGTAGTTCTCGTTTTAACTTTTTGAGGAACCTCTATACTTTTTCCCCAGAGTGGCTGCACCAGTTTGCATTCCCATCAATATCACATGGTATGTTAACTAACTGGAATTTAAAAGGGCTCCCCTTTCTCTGCATCCTTGCCAACATCTGTTTCCTGTGGTGTTAATATTAGCGATTCTGACAGTGTGAGGTGATGTCTCATTGTAGTTTTGATTTGTATTTCCCTGAGGCTGACTGATGTTGAGCATCTTTTCATGTCTGTTAGCCATCTGTATGACTTCTTTAGAAAAATGTCTATTCATGTCTTTTGCCCATTTTTAAACTGGATTATTTGTTTTTTGGGTGTTGAGTTTTTTAAGTTCTTTATAGCTTTTGGATACTAAGCAGTTGTCATTTGCAAATATCTTCTCCCATTCTGTTGGTTGCCTTCTAGTTTTGTTGATTGTTTCCTTTGCTGTGCAGAAGCTTTTTATCTTGATGAAGTCCCAATAGTTTATTTTTGCTTTTGTTTCCCTTGCCTCAGCAGACAGATCTAGTAAGAAATTGTGATGGCTAATATTCCAAGGGGCTGCTGCCTGTGTTCTCCTCTAAGATTTTGATGGTTTCAAGTCTCACATTTAGGTCTTTCATCCATTTTGAATTTATTTTTGTGCATAATGTAAGAAAGTGGTCTAGTTTCATTCTTTCGCATGTTGCTGTCCAGTTTTCCCAGCACCATTTGTTGACGAGACTCTTTCTTCCATTGGATATTCTTTCCTGCTGTGTCAGAGGTTAGTTTACCGTGTAGTTGTGGGTCCATTTCTGAGTTTTCTCTTCTGTTCCATTGATCTATGTGTCTGTTTTTGTGCCAGTACCATACTTAGTTGAGGGTTTTTATCAAGAATAGATACTGTACTTTGTCAAATGTTTTTTCTGCATCTATTGAGAGGATCATATGGTTCTTGTCCTTTCTTTTATTAATGTGGTATATGATGTTGATTGATTTGTGAAAATTGAACCACCCTTGCAATCCGGGAATAAATCCCGCTTGATCATGGCGAATGATTCTTTTAATGTATTGTTGGATTCAATTTGCTAGTATTCTGTTGAGAATTTCTGCATCCACGTTCATCAGGGATATTGGGCTGTACCCTTTTTTGTGGAGTCTTTGATTTTGAAATCAGGGTAATGCTGGCCTCATAAAATGAATTTGGAAGTTTTCCTTCCACTTCTATTTTTTGGAATAGTTTGAGAAGAATGGGTATTAACTCTTATTCATTCATTCATTTATTTATAAGTAGGCTCAATGCGAGGCTTGAACTCATGACCCTGGAATCAAGACCTGAGCTGAGACCAAGAATTGGATGCTTAACCAACCGAGCCACTCAGGTGCTGTAGGTATTAACTCTTTAAATGATTGGTAAAGTTACCCTGTGAAGCCATCTGGCCCGGGACTTCTGTTTGTTGGGAGATTTTTGATTCCTGATTCAATTTCTTTTCTTTTTATTGGTCTGCTGAAGTTTTCTTTTTCTTCCTGTTTCAGTTTTGGTAGTTTATATGTTTCTAGGAATTTATCTATTTCCTCTATGTTGTCCAATTTGTTGGCATATAATTTTTCATTATATTATCTTATAATTGTATATCTGTGGTATTGGTTGTCATTTTTCCTCTCTCATTTGTGATTTTATCTATGTGGGTCCTTTCTCTTTTCTTTTTGGTAAGTCTGGCTAGGGGTTTATCAATTTTATTCATTTTTTTCAGAGAACCAGCTCCTGGTTTCATTGATCTGTTCTACTGGGTTTTGTTTGTTTGTTTCTATATCATTTATTTCTGTTCTAATATTTATTATTTCCTTTCTTCTGCCGGCTTTATGCTTCATTTGTTGTTCTTTTTCTAGCTCCTTTAGGTGTAAGGTTGGGTTGTTTATTTGAGATTTTTCTTGCTTCTTGAGGTAGGCCTGTATTGCTATATATTTCCCTCTTAGGACTGCTTTTGCTGCATCCCAAAGGTTTTGGAATGTTGTTTTCATTTTTGTTCGTTTCCATATACTTTTTAATTTCTTCTTTGATTTCCTGGTTGACCCATTTATTCTTTAGTAGGATATCCTTTAGCCTCCATGTATTTGTGGTCTTTCCAAATTTTTTCTTGTGGTTGACTTCAAGTTTCATAGCATTGTGGTTAGAAAATATGCATGATATGATCTCAGTCTTTTTATACTTCTTGAGGCCTGATTTGTGACCCACTATGTGACCTATTCTGGAGAATGTCCCATGTGCACTTGAAAATAATATGTATTCTGCTGCTTTAGGATGAAATGCTCTGAATATATCTGTTAAATCCATCTGGTTCAGTGTGTCATTCAAAGCCATTGTTTCCTTGTTGATTTTCTACTTAGATGATCTGTCCATTGCTGTAAGTGGGGGTCTTAAAGTCCGCTACTATCATTGTATTATTATCAATGAGTTTCTTTATGTTTGTTATTAATTGACTTATATATTGGTTGCTCCCAAGTTGGGCCATAAATATTTACAACTGTTAGATCTTCATGTTGGATAGTGCCCTTCTTCATCTCTTGTTAGTCTTTGGTTTAAAATCTAGTTTATCTGATATAAGTATGCTACTCTGGCTTTCTTTTGACATCCATTGGGATGGTAAATGGTTCTCCATCCACTCACTTTCAATATGCAGGTGTTTTTAGGTCTCAAATGAGTCTCTTGAAGGCAGCATATAGATGAGTCTTTTTTTTTTAATCCATTCTGACACACTGTGTCTTTTGATTGGAGTATTTACTCCATTTACATTCAGAGTGATTATTGATAGATATGTATTTAGTGATATTTTATTACTTGTTTTGTTGTTTCTGGAGATTTTCTCTGTTCTTTTCTATCTTTGTCACTTTTGGTCTTTCTTTCTCACTCAAAGAGTCCTCTTTAATATTTCTTGCAGGGCTGGTTTAGTGGTCATGAACTCCTTTAGCTTTTGTTTGTCTGGGAAACTCTATCTCTCCTATTCTAAATGACAGTGTTACCGGAGAGAGTATTCTTGGCTACAGATTTTTACCATTTAGCACTTTGAGTATACCATGCCATTCTCCTGGCTTGCCAAATTTCTGTGGAGACATGTGCTGCTAACCTTATTGGTCTTCCCTTGTAAATTAGGGACTTCTTTTGTCTTGCTGCTTTTAGGATTTTTTCTTTCTGTCTTCTTTTTGCAAATTTAGCTACAATATATTTTGGTGTTGGCCTGCTTTTGTTTATTTTGATGGGAGTTCTTTATGCCTCCTAGATTTGGATGTCTGATTCCTTCCCCAGATTAGGCAAGTTTTCAGCTATAATTTCCTCAAATAAACCTTCTGCCCCTCTATCGCTCTCTTCTTCAAGGACTCCTATGATACAAATGTTATTACATTTGATGGAGTTACTGATTTCCCTAAGTCTACTTTTGTGATCCAAGTGTTTTTTTTCCCCTCTCTTTTGTGCAGCTTCATTATTTTCCATAATTCTTTCTTCTATGTCACTTATTTGTTCCTCTGCTTCTTCCACCCTTATGGTCATTATATTCAGTCAGTGTTGAATCTCAGTTATTGTATTTTTCATTTCAGCCTCATTGGTTTTACGCTTTTATCTCTGTGGTAAGGGTTTCCCCGATGTCATCTATGCTTTTCTCAAGCCCAGCTAGTCTCCTTATGATTGTTGCTTTAAATTCTGGATCAGGCATATTACTTATACCTGTTTCAATTAGATCCTGGCCATGACCTTTTCTTGTTCTCTCTTTTGGGATGAATTCCTCCATCTTGGCATTTTGTCTAGGTCTCTGTTTTGTTCTCTGTGTTAGAAAAGCCTATTAAGTTTCCGCTTCTGACAGTAATGGCTCTACAAAGAAGAGGTCATATACTTTCCAGGGCCTGGCACTTCAGGCAGTGTCTCTGGTGTGTGCGGTATGTATCCAGCAGCTGTTACGGCTCAGGTCAGTCCTCTAGAGAGTTTCTTCTTGCCTCTAGTGGGGAGTGTTTGGACCTTGGCCAGAGTATGGCAAGTTTTAACTATGTGTGCTCTGGACAGCTTGCTAAAAGAGATCTGATGCTATTTCCACTAGAACTGAAGCTTTCAGCGCTCTATGGTCAGTAGACGTGGTGCCTTTAGAAGTTCGTGCTCTTTTTCTGGGGAAGGGGCCTGTTGTTCTGGTTCTCAGGCACACTTGCCAGAGGAAACCAGTCCTAGCAGAGCATGGGGGTGAAGAGCTTGGTAAAGCAGGTTAGGCAGCCAGTGTTGGTGCTGTGCTATTTACTGAAGTTGATCTATGCTAAGGGGTGGAGGAAGAAAATGGTGCCAGCCCGCTCCTTTGTCCCTGGAGAGAAGAGTCTGTGCCAGCCTCTCTCAGGGAAGCACTTTCAGAAAAGCAAATAATTTCCCCTTATGCATCACAGGCATTTTTCGGATCACTGAATTCACACCGTCTGGCTCTGGGTTGCTTGCCTGCCTGGAGCAGCACAGCACGTCTTGGGCTCTACATGAGCCAGGCCTGCTGCCTTTTAAAGTTCTAAACTTCTGGGACCTGGTGTGGCAGGGACCTACACTAGTCCTCTGGGAAAGGGACTCTCTGCACCAGGACTGATGCAGGTTTGACCCAGAAGGGCAGTCATGCCAAATGCAGGGATGTGAAATTTAGCAAGCAGGCTAAACCACCAGTGTCCTGGTTAGTTGCCATCAGCAGGTGTCTCTTCACCAATGCTGAAGG
The DNA here is from genome assembly GCF_017311325.1 of Ursus maritimus. Lineage (NCBI taxonomy): Eukaryota > Metazoa > Chordata > Mammalia > Carnivora > Ursidae > Ursus > Ursus maritimus. The sequence goes on from NW_024424341.1 coordinate 40,634,911, forward strand.
ATGGGGGAGGGGAACGGCACCTGCTAGGTCTTCTGTCACCAGAGAGGCAGATGCTCTCCAAAAAGTACGGTTTCTTCCCATGCCCCTTAGGTAATCCTTAGTTTGTGCCGTCTGCCCCAGGGTCTTGCCTGCCTCTGCTCAGGAATAGGGCAGCGTCCTCAGTTGCCTAACACAGCCAAGCCCAGGGACCTCTGAAACTCTAGCTTTTGAGCCCCACTGGTTGCAAAAACAGAGGAAATTCAACCCCTCTCCTTTTCAAAGCCAATGACTTTGGGGAAGTGTTCTCCTTGTGTGTATCCTTGCGTGCTCTTTTCTATGACTTTCTCTGCAACTAGGGCTCCCTCCCCTCCACAGCACCCAAGATCCATTTCTCCCCCAAACTGCATCTCTGTACTTCCTACCTTCCTCGAGGTGATCTCTTCTCTCCCTCTAGTTGTGTAGTTTGTCCTCAGATTGATTTCTTGAGTATTCAGAATGATTTGATAGTTATCTAGCTGTGTTTGAGGGACGAGGCAGGCCTAGGACCCTCCTACTATGCCACCATCTTACCTGTATGAGTTATTTATGTATTTTGGATGTTAATCCTTTATTGGATATATCGTTTACAAGTATTTTTTCCCATTCACTAGGTTGCCTTTTTGTTGTTGGTGGTGGTTTCCTTCACTGTGCAAAAACTTTTAAATTTCAGTCGGTCCTATTTGTTTATTTTTGCTTTTGTTGTTACCTGAGGAGACAACTCCCCTCAAAATATTACTAAGACTGATGTCAAAAAGCTTACTGCCAGGGCGCCTGGCTGGCTCAATCATTAAGCATCTGCTTTCGGGTCAGGTTGTGATCCCAGGGTCCTGGGATCGAGCCCCGCATCAGGCTCCCTGCTCAGTGGGAAGCCTGCTTCTCCCTCTCCCACTCCCCCTGCTGATGTTCCCTCTCTCACTGTGTTTCTCTCTGTCAAATAAATAAAATCTTAAAAAAAAAAAAAAGCTTACTGCCTATTATTTCTTCTAGGAATTTTATGGTTTCAGGTATTATATTTAAGTCTTTAATCCATTTTTAGTTTATTTTTGTGTATGGGGTAAGAAAGCAGTCTGGTTTCAGTCTATTACATGTAGTCGTCCAGTTTTCCCAGCACCATTTGTTGAAGAAACTGTCTTTTCCACACTGTATGTTCTTGCCTCCTTTCTGTAGGTTATGACCACATAAACATGGGTTTATTTCTGAGCTCTGTATTCTGCTTTTGTGCCAGGACCATATTGTTTTTATTACTGTAATTTGTAGTAGTTTGAAATCATTCAAAGCCATTCAAAGGCTCTTGCCAAGAGTCCTCAGTGTCTCTTCACTCATCACTTGCTTGGTGGAGCTGTTCCGTTGGTGCTTTCCCATTTGGTTCCCTGTGACTATAATAAATCTTTTAATTCCTATGCCTCTTTGAGTATAATTTCCACAGTCGCCTCTTTGAGTATAATTTCCACAGTCATATTGAAGTGATCCTTGAAGACCTGACAGGGGGGACCTATTCCCCCATTTACAATGCACCCAGCCAGTCCCTGTGGCAGTCTATGGGAGCAAATCAGCTGTGTCCCTGTGCTTACCCCTTTTTGGAGCACTATATCTTTGAGTCCTGTGAAGCACCCCCTTCAGTCTCTTCCCACTATTCTCCTTCTCCACCATTTTGTTGAAATCTCAAATCCTCTAACGAGCCCCTTCTAATTCTCTTTGGTATGTGAGGTGCTCAGTCTTAATATTTCTTTATCCCCCATTTAGTTTGGTCACTGGTGGGAGAAGACATGAGTGAAGATGTCTAGCCCACTCTCTGTAACTGGTTTTATTACTAGTGGCGTGTTGATGTGGTGTCATGTGTTCTTTTGCATGGACATGTTTCTGCTTTGGGCTGTCATCCTGTTGGCTCAGTGTGGCCAGGACCCTGAAGATGAGGCCAGGATAGCTAACTCTGAGGAGGTATTGACTGGCATTTTGGAGAGATGAGGGGGCTTGGCCTGCGAAGCAGCAAGCAGATATCTGCCTTCACCTTGCGATTGCCCCCCCCAACGTGTATTCCAGGACCTGCAGTTCCCAGGGGTCTTGAAGGTCTGAACTGGATAGGGAGTATTAACTGCCCCAGGAGATGCTTCCAGCCAAGCCAACACTCTGGTGGTGGTTTCCAAACACTCTCTGTGTAAGAACCTCACCATCCACTTGAAAAAAAGTAAATATGGCTTCCCTTTAAAATTGTCTTTCGGCAAAGCACTGTGTATGCATTGTAGCCGATTAGGAAAATTTAAATAATCTATTTCTTATAAAATGTCATCTCTTTTCCTAGCAGATTTTTATTTTTAAAGATTTTATTTATTTATTTGAGATAATGAATGAGAGAGCATGAGCAGGAGGAAGGGCAGAGGGAGAGGGAGAAGCAGGCTCTCCACTGAGCAGGGAGCCTGAGGAGAGGGGGCTCCTAGGACCCTGGGATCATGACCTGAGCCCAAGGCAGACACTTAACCAAGTGAGCCACCCAAGTGCCCCCTCCCCAGTGGATATTTAAGACATTGCTCTTGTAAGTCATGTGGTGATAAAAGATATTGTGTCTGCAAGCCCCAAAAGTGAAAATGATAGTTTGAGGGGTTTTCCGATATAGAATGCCATCAATTTGTGCCCACTGACATTCCTGTCAATGACATTAAAATACTTGCTTTCTAACAACCTTATTATCCCTGGGAATTGCCAGTTTAAAAAAAAAGCCTGTTCTATTTTGGTGAAAATGTTTTGTTTTGCATTTTTTAAAGATTTCATTTCTTTATTTGAGAGAGAGAGAGAGAGAGAGAGAGAGAGAGAGAGCATGAAGGGGGAGGGGCAGAGGAAGAGGGAGAATCAGGCTCCCCACTGAGCGGGGAACCCGACGCGGGGTCGATCCCAAGACCCCGAGATCATGACCTGAGCCGAAGTCAGATGCTTAACCGACCGAGCCACCCAGGTGCCCCTTATTTTGCATTTTTTGATTATTTGTGAGGATGAACATCTTTTCTATGTGATGTCCATGTGCCTCTCTTTCCTGTGATTTTCCTATTTATGCCCCTTTCTTCAGTTTTAGTGTAGGGTTTGAATGTCCTGAAACGTTTATTCTCAAAGAACTTTTAGAATCAGTTCATCACATAACAAAAGATAATAAATATGTGGTAGAATTTTGACTTGAAATGATTTCAAATTCTAGATTATTTTGGGCATAATTACATATTTTTCCAGTAATGAAACCTATTGTATATCAGTAATGCTTTATGGATTAGGATCTTACTATGCCTCACTTTCTTTTTCTGGCTCTGTTTCATTGGTCCAAATTCCAGAATGTTGATAAACAATAGTGGGGATGGGGATGCCTGGGTGGCTCAGTCGGTTAAGCATCTGCCTTCGGCTCAGGTCATGACCTCACGGTCTTTGGATCGAGTCCTGCATTGGGCTCCCCGCTCAGCGGGGAGCCTACTTCTCCCTCTGCCTGCTACTTCTGCTTGTGCTCTGTCTCTGTCTCTCTCTCAAATAAATAAATAAAATCTTAAAAAAAAGCAAACAATAGTGGGGATGGAGGGGTGTTTGCTCTTCTCCTGGCTGTAGTGGGAAGGGCACAGAGAAAGGTCAAGTCCAGTCTTCACTGTCAGTCTCTGGTTTTGGCTGTTGATCTCACAAATGTAATTGTGGGGTTGTGATGGGATGTCTGGCTGACTGTGCTCTGTGAGTGTCTGAGGGAGAGGTCTGGTGTGGGGCTGAATGGTGTGGGGGCTGCAGGATAGGGGTAGGAGACTCTTCTTGATAGGACATGGTCTGAGTGACTTGCAAAGGGGGAAATGCACTGCAAACAGACTGTAAGGATAAGAGGCCAAGGTCTGAGGGCAGATCTGAGGGAAGAGCACGGGCTGGGAAGATTTCATCTTTGTGACAGAAACACAAGGAAGACTGTAGCAGATCAATGTGGGCTCAGGGAGGACTGCCAGGTGGCCCAGGCCCATGAGCACAGGCCCAGGGAGCTGGATCTTTGCTTTTCCCCTTCTGTCTGCCTTCCTTCTCTGGCCCAGAGAGCACCGCTGGGCTGCCCTCCTGAAGCTGAGGGAGCAGTGACCGCTGGAGGGTCCTCTGTGGCAGGAGGGTCATTCTGCAGGATGGCTGGGGTGCTGCCTGAGGACATGAGGCCCCTCTGGGCCTCCCAAGGCTGGGGGAACTGTGGTCCTGACACACCTCAGAGGCTGGTGTTTGTGTACCTGTCAAACACTCAACTGTCTGCCCAAGCGCTCATGTATGTCCCATCAGCCCACACCCAGTACACACGCTTGTCTACAACTGCCCACGTCATGCACATCCATCACACACCTGCCACAGGCCTGGTCACATGACTGCCTCACGGACCATTTCATACTTGCCTGAAGTTAACTGCCACACAGGCTGCTTCACTTGCATGACATAGTTTGATGACACACTTTTCTATGACAGTTCCTGGGCCAGGGTTAGGGTTTGTACCTTCAGCTCTGAGGTCCCTGATGGTGGTCGTGGCTGGAAGCAAGAGAAGTCACCCTGCTTGAGACTATCTGCCTTTAACTCCACTTTATGGAATGTGGTAACCTTTGAGTTGAGCCAAGAATCAATGAAGATTTCCAGCACTCTCAGGCAGACTCCCTCTGATTCTCAGTGCTGGCTAGATTCCTCAGTTGTGTGGGTCTCAGACTGGGACTGTTATCCCTGAAGCCAGACACAGGCATGGAAATTGCCAATTCAGAAACCGTCCCTCCACTGCTCTGCTCACAGTTTCTCTGTGCCCCTGCTTTGCTTAGCTTTACCCCCTATACATCTACTTCACCTGTTCTCTGGTCCTTGGGTGGAGGACTCACACTGACCCTCGGGAGGAGGGCTCCCTCAGGTTGGGGCAGATGGTATGATTGAGGGCTTTGTACATGGGGGATGATGAGGCGGAGGGCGAACTCCGGGGATAGTTTTAGCAACCTTAGGACCAAAGGTTGACCCTGACTCCCTTACTCCCTCCCAGAGGATGGGAGGCAATTACACTGACCCTGTTCCCCTTCTCAGCAAAAATTCCTGTAAGACTAGACTAGTCTGTCGGTCTCCACTTCCACATCTCACCTCTTACCATTTGGCTTTCATTCCCACATCCATGCTGGCCTGTGGTTATCAGATGGGTATGGCCTTGACCTCATCTGGGGAGAGATTTCTCCACCAAGGTAATGGTAGAATATACTGAGAGAAGACAATACAGACACAGTATGTTTTAGAGATAGATTTGATAGCAGATCTGGTGGATTTGTTGTAAATTGTGAGGGAAAGGGGTTCGGGGGGTATCATTTACTGCAATTGGGAAGAATTCCCATGGTTAGGAGGATAGAGGGTATTTTGGGGGGAATTTGGAATTACATTTTAGACTTTGGACAGATATTTGAGAGCATCTAATAGGTGATTTCAAGTAGGCAGTTAGCTATAGTTGGAGTAGCAGATCTGGTGGATTTGTTGTAAATTGTGAGGGAAAGGGGTTCGGGGGGTATCATTTACTGCAATTGGGAAGAATTCCCATGGTTAGGAGGATAGAGGGTATTTTGGGGGGAATTTGGAATTACATTTTAGACTTTGGACAGATATTTGAGAGCATCTAATAGGTGATTTCAAGTAGGCAGTTAGCTATAGTTGGAGAGTTATAAAATTGAGAGTTAATGCCGTAAAGATGGTGTTTTAATTTAAGAATATCAATGAGACGATGTGGGGATGGAGAGTAAGAGGAAAGAGAAAGGGGTGGGTACCAAACATCACTCGTGCACCACTCTGAATCATATCAGCCTCACCTGTCACTCTGGCCACTGCTGGGACTACCAAATCTGTAAAAAATTAGATGATCTCTAGACTTAGGAAATACCTTGCTTACCATCATTTTACGGCAAATGAAGCATGCCAGTTGTTTCATGTTCACTGAAGTCACTGGTCTTGCTATGTTCCCCCTCAACCAGAAGCAGTTGGTTTGATAGTCGACTGCATGGCCTTTTGAAGGCTCAGGTGTGCTGGCAGTGACATCTTGCGGGGCTGGGATAATGTCCTCCAGGATACAATGTGTGTTCTAAATCAGAACCAATGTGTGAATAACCAATCAGCTCACTGGAGGAGGCACATCAGCACTTCTTGGGGTCTTCTTGCCAGTTTTTTCCCCCCATAGCCTAGATCTCTGAGTCTGAGGTTTTGAGGGGTTGGTGGTAACATGATGAGATTTGAACTCTGGGTGGTCACTTCTGGTTGTCCTGGGCAGGGGGCTTAATGGATGAGTCTGGAGGAAGGATGCCATATCCCAGAAAGATGCTAGTGCCAAGGTCAGCACTTAGGAGTCCCAAACATTTGAGGGGAAATAACCTCCGTAACGTGGGTGTTGGGGCCAGGAGGTTGAGTCTTAAGTAGGATGCATAGGATGGGGGTGAGCCTTGAGGGAGGTGTTGGGAGTGCTGGGTAAAGCCACAGAGTGGGTCACTGAGAGGGTACGGGGCCAGCTCTGAGCTGGCAAGGATCCTGGCAAAGGTTTAGCCCAGAGCTCCTAGGAGGCTGCTGGATGGCATGGGAGGTCTGAGGGAGCCTCAGTTGCAACCAAATCACTAAAACCTCCCTCAGCTTTCCCTGCTGTTTTGCCAGGCCCAGAGAACCAGAGGAGAACTGGTTCTCATGATCCAGAGGAGATGTGGAGAGAGACATGCCCCACAGTAAGCTGGAGGGAATGGAGAAGAAGCATGAACTGGCAGGATGGGCCGGGCTTTGCCAGGCAGGTCAGGTAAAGGAGGGAGTTGTAGGGAAGGGACAAAATGTGCTGTGGCCTAGAGGCATGAAACTCTTGGTCATATTCCAAACACTGTGGACGGTTTGGGCGATGGATGAAAAAAGTGGCCAGAAGCGGGTAGGTCTTGAATGATCTTCAGAGTCTGCATTTCATCCTGAGCAAGGGTGATCAGGCATCCCCGAGGGGTTGCTCAGATCTGAGTTGAAGAGTCACTCTAGCAGCTCTGGTGAGCGGATGTAGGGAGTTGAGCCTGGAGGCAAGAAGCAGTTGCCATAATTCAGGTCATAGTCAACAAGCAGGAGAAACCATTCACTCCTTATTTGCTTTTTTTTTTTTTTTTAAGATTTTATTTATTTATTTTAGAGAGAGTGAGAGCCAGAGAGCCCAAGCACGGGCAGGGTGAGAGAGCACGAGTGGGGTGAAGGGCAGAAGGAGAGGCAGACTCCCCACTGAGCAGGGAACCCAATGCGGGGCTCAATCCTGGGACTCCAGGATCATGACCCAAGCCGAAGGCAGACGCTTAACCATCTGAGCCACCCAGTTGCCCCCATCCTATATTTTTCAAGTTTCTTTAATCCCTGGCTTTCAAGTCTTTTTAATTCCTGGCTTAACAGAAGAAAGCTGGGTTCAATGGCTGGATCATAGGGTAGCTCAATTTTTAACTTTTTAAGGGACCTCCACACTGTTTTCCAGAGTGGCTGTACCAACTTGCATTCCCACCAACAATGTAGGAGGGATCCCCTTTCTCCACATCCTCTCCAACAATTGTTGTTTCTTGCCTTGTCTATTTTTGCCATTCTAACTGGCGTAAGGTGGTATCTCAGTGTGGTTTTGATTTGAATTTCCTTGATGGCTAATGATTTTGAACATTTTTTCATGTGTCTGTTAGCCATTTGTATGTCTTCATTGGAAAAGTGTCTGTTCATATCTTCTGCCCATTTTTTGATTTGTTTATTTGTTTCTCGTGTATTGAGTTTGAGAAGTTCTTTGTAGATCTTGGATACCAGTCCTTTATCTGTAGTGTCATTTGCAAATATATTCTCCCATTCCGTGGGCTGCCTCTTAGTTTTTCTGACTGTTTCCTTGGATGTGCAGAAACTTTTAATCTTGATGAAGTCCCATAAATTCATTTTATCTTTTGTTTCCCTTGCCTTTGGGGATGTGTCATGAAAAAGGTTGCTTTGGCCGATGTCGTAGAGGTTGTTGCCTATGTTCTCCTCTAGAATTTTGATGGATTCCTGTCTCACATCGAGGTCTTTCATCCATTTGGAGTTTATTTTTGTGTATGGTGTGAGATAGTGGTCAAGTTTCATTCTTTTGCATGTAGCTGTCCAATTTTCCCAGCACCATTTATTGAAGAGACTGTCTTTTTCCCACCGGATGTTTTTTCCTGCTTTATCAAATATTAGTTGCCCAAAGAGCCGAGGGTCCATTTCTGGGCTCTCTATTCTGTTCCATTGGTCTATGTGTCTGTTTTTGTGCCAGTACCATGCTGTCTTTGTGATCACAGCTTTGTAGTACAGCTCGAAATCCGGCATTGTGATGCCCCCAGCTTTGTTTTTCCTTTTCAACAGTTCCTTGGAGATTCGGGGCCTTTTCTGTTTCCATACAAATTTAAGGACTGTTTGTTCCAGTTCTTTGAAAAATGTCCTTGGTATTTTGATCGGGATAGCATTGAAAGTGTAGATTGCTCTGGGTAGCATGGACATTTTAACTATGTTAATTCTTCCAATCCATGAGCATGGAATATCTTTCCATCTTTTTATGTCTTCCTCAATGTCTTTCAAGAGTGATTTATAGTTTCTAGAATATAGGTCCTTTACGTCTCTGGTTAAGTTAATTCCAAGGTAACGTATGGTTTTTGGTGCTATTGTAAATGGGATGGATTCCCTAATTTCTCTTTCTTCGGTCTCGTTATTCGTGTATAGAAATGCAACTGATTTCTGAGCATTTATTTTGTATCCTGCCACGTTACTGAATTGCTCTATAACTTCTAATAGTTTGGGAGTGGCTTCTTTTGGGTTTTCCATATAGAGTATCATGTCATCTGCAAAGAGAGACATTTTGACTTCTTCTTTGCCAATTTGAATACCTTTGATCCCTTTTTGTCGTCTGATTGCTGTTGCAAGGACTTCTAGTACTATGTTGAATAATAGTGGCGAGAGTGGGCATCCTTGTCGAGTTCCTGATCTTAAGGGAAAGGCTTCCAGCTTTTCCCCATTGAGAATAATATTTGCAGTAGGCTTTTCATAGATGGCTTTTATGAGATTGAGAAATGTACCTTCTATTCCTACACTCTGAAGGGTTTTAATCAGGAAAGGATGCTGTATTTTGTCAAATGCTTTTTCGGCATCGATTGAGAGGATCATATGGTTCCTGAGTCTTTTCTTGTTGATATGATGTATCACGCTGATTGATTTGCGAATATTGAACCACGCTTGCATCCCAGGTATGAATCCCACTTGATCGTGATGGATAATCCTTTTAATGTACTGTTGGATTCTATTAGCAAGTATCTTGTTGAGGATTTTGGCGTCCATATTCATTAGGGAAATCGGTCTGTAATTCTCCTTTTTGAGGGGGTCTTTGCCTGGTTTGGGGATCAAGGTAATATTGGCCTCATAGAATGAGTTTGGTAGCTTTCCTTCTGTTTCTATTTTTTGAAATAGCTTTAGGAGAATAGGTATTATTTCTTCTTTGAATGTTTGGTAGAATTCCCCAGGAAAACCGTCCGGGCCTGGAGTTTTGTTATTTGGAAGGTTGTTTATCACTGACTCAATTTCTTCATAATTAATTGGCCTGTTTAAGGAATCAATTTCTTCCGGTTTCAATCTTGGTAGTTTATAGGTTTCCAGGAAGGATTCCATCTCTTCCAGATTGCTTAGTTTATTGGCATATAGCTGTTGATAAAAATTTCTAATAATCCTTCCAATTTCAATGGTGTTCGTCGTGACCTCTCCTTTTTCATTCATAATTTTAATAATCTGGGTCCTTTCTCTTTTCTTTTGGATAAGTCTTGCCAGTGGTCTGTCAATTTTATTGATTCTCTCAAAGAACCAGCTTCTAGTCCTGTTGATCTGCTCTACTGTACTTCTGGTTTCTGCTTGATTGATTTCAGCTCTAATTTTGGTCAACTGCTTCCTCGTGCGTGGATTAGGCCTGTCCCTCTGTTGCTGTTCCAGCTTCTTGAGGTGAGAATATAAAAACTGCATTTTAGATTTTTCTATTCTTTTGAGTGAGGCTTGGATGGCTATGTATTTCCCCCTTAGGACTGCCTTTGCAGTATCCCATAGGTTTTGGACTGTTGTATTTTCATTCTCATTGGTCTCCATAAATTGTTTAATTTGATTTTTGATTTCCTGGTTTATCGAGTCATTCCTGAGCAGGATGGTTCTTAGTCTCCAAGTGTTTGAGTTTCTTCCAAATTTTTCCTTGTGGTTGAGTTCCAATTTCAGAGCGTTGTGGTCTGAGAATATGCAGGGGATAATTTCAATCTTTTGGTATCGGTTGAGACCTGTTTTGTGTCCCAGAACATGGTCTATTCTTGAGAATGTTCCATGGGCATTAGAATAGAATGAGTATTCTTTGGTTCTGGGGTGTAGTGTTCTATATATATCTATGAGGTCCAACTCGTCGAGTATGGCATTCAAAGCCTTTGATTCTTTGCTTAGTTTTTGCCAGGGTGTTCTGTCTATTTCTGAGAGTGGAGTGTTGAGGTCCCCTACTATTAATGTATTTTTATTTATATGTCTCTTTATTCTGGTTAAGAGTTGGCTTGTGTATCTTGCTGCTCCCCTGTTGGGGGCATATATATTTATAATTGTCATATCCACTTGTTGAATACTTCCCTTAAGAATAATATAGTGCCCTTCTGCATCTCTAACTATAGTCTGTAGTTTAAAATCCAATTTATCTGATATGAGAATTGCTACCCCAGCTTTCTTTTGAGGTCCATTTGCGTGAAAGATGGTACTCCATCCCCTTACTCTCAGTCTGAATGCATCTTTGGGTTCGAAATGAGTCTCTTGTAGACAGCAAATGGATGGGTCATTTCTTTTTATCCAATCTGCAACCCTGTGGCGTTTTATGGGATGGTTCAAACCATTTACATTAAGACTGATTACTGAGAGATATGATTTTAATGTTGCCATGTTGCCAGTAAAGTCTTTGTTTGTATTGGCTGTGACTTTCTGTTCTGTATCACTCTTGGGGCCTTTTTACTTTTATAGAACCCCCCGTAATATCTCCTGTAGGGCTGGTTTCGTGGTTACAAAATTGGTTAGTGACTGGCGATTCTGAAATGTCTTTATTTCTCCATCAATTCTGAATGACAGCCTTGCTGGATAAAGGATCCTTGGCTGCATGTTTTTCTCTGAAAGAGCTTTAAATATGCTCCCCCAACCCTTTCTCTCATTCCAGGTCTGTGTAGACAGGTCTGACGTAATTCTGATGCTTTTGCCTTGGTACGTGAGAAATTTCTTTGCCCTGGCCGCTTTCAATACTGTATCCTTGCATCTAATATTTGCGAATTGCACTATGACGTGACGTGGCGTAGGTTTGTCGTGGTTGAGCTTGGGAGGGGTCCTCTCTGCCTCTTGGACACGAATGTTTGTTTCCCTTGCTAGATTAGGGAAGTTTTCAGCTACAATTTGTTCAAATATCTCTTCTAGACCTCTGTTTTTCTCCACCCCCTCGGGGATGCCGATGATTCTAACATTGGATCGTTTCATTGAGTCAGTAATCTCCCGTAACCTACATTCGTGGGCGTGGATTTTTTTAAGACCATCTTCTATTTTCATTTTTTCCTCTATTAACCCATCCTCCAATTCACTAACCCGTTCCTCTGCTTCTGCGACCCTGGCCGTCAGAGCCTCTAGTTTTGCCTGCATTTGGCTCATAGAATTTTTAATTTCTGTCAGATTCGCTCTCATTTCTGTCCTTAGGGATTCTATATTCTCAGTAACCTTTTCGTTAATAGTTTTTTCAATTCTACTCATCATTTTGACCATCGTTACTCTGAATTCCATTTCTGATAATTTGGTTACATCCATATCCATTATTTCTGTGGCAGAGGCCACAGAATCACTGTCTTTTCTTTGCTGGGGGGGGCTTCTCCTTCTTGTCATTCTGATGAAGAGAGGTTGCGGGGTTTCCAGAGCCCAAATTATTGACTGGGTCCCAGGCCGTGCCCCTTGTTTTATAGGGATCTTAGGGATGTGGGCTTCTTCTTTAAAGATTTTATTTATTTATTTATGTGGCAGCCAACCAGCGAGAGAGGGAACAGAAGCAGGGGAGTGGGAGAGGAAGAAGCAGGCTCCCAGCGGAGGAGCCCGATGAGGGACTCCTTTCCGGAACGCCGGGATCACGCCCTAAGCCGAAGGCAGGCGCTCAATGACTGCGCCACCCAGGCGCCCGGGTTGTGGGCTTCTTGATTTTTCAGCCTGCCTTCTGTGTTCTGGGGGAGGGGCCTGCCGCGCCAATACTCAGGCAACCCTGTTTGGGTAGAGTCTCCGTGTCCCCTGCGAGGGAGGATGGGGATGGGCACTCTCTGAGCCGGTATTTCCAGGCTTTTGTTCTCTGGCGGCTTTCCCTGGCGGTTTGCTGTGCCTCTTCTGAGAGTCAGAGCAGCAGCGGCCAAATTTCAGCCTCTGTCACGGAACAGAAGGATTGCGGCCCGTTCTCTACTAATGTTCTGGCCACTTTAACTCTGTTTCTGTTGGTGCTGCTCAACCCTGCAGCGTCCCGGGATGTGCGCCCCACACCCGGCGTCCCAGCCCTCACTTCAGGGCCGGCGCGTCTCTGTCCTTTTTGTGTTTCTATGCCGCCAGCCGCCAGCCGCCCCGCTGCGAGCTCCCGGATCTCCCGGTCTCAGTCTGGATCCAGTGAGCGCACGGGATTCGTGTTCCTGAGATGCCTGGTGCGCGCGCACCGGCTCACGGTCTCAGTCTGCTTTTGCGGGTGCGTCCACTGAGCCGCCCGCTCCCGTGCAAGTGGCTACCACTTCCCGGCGCCAACGCGGCGGCTCCCTCCCCTTCGTTTATCTTCGATATCTGTGCACAGTTTCATGGCTCCCTGCTTCGTACCTCAATACTCAGCGCTGGAGATGTTCATTTGTAGAGATCCAGATGCGTCTTCCTGCATCTCAGGCTGGTTCCGTGGTTGTTTAGGCTGGTCTGGTACCGATCCAGCTCCACTCGGAGGACCGGCTGAAAACGGTGTCTCCTACTCCTCCGCCATCTTCGGTCAAGGAATATTTTAAACAGGGAGATTAGGGAAGACTTCTCAGCCAAGACTACAATTGTTCACAGACAAGAAGGACCCAGCTGATGAAAGATGACGACGCCAATGACTCCAGGCAGACAGAACAACAAATGTGGTGATGACCCTCAGTCTGGATTAACTTCACTGGGCTGCAGAGCCAAGGCGATGGTGCAGTTGAAGAGCAACTAGGCAGAGCACAGTTCGGCCAGATTCAGGTCCTCAAATGAAGAGCCTTGCCAGTGCCGGACCCCCGTCTGACCACCTCACCTCCCACCCCCAGGCAGGGGAGCTAAGTCATGGCACAGCCCATTGCTGAGTGCCGCTCCTGGCTCTGCCCGAGCAGAAAGGCTGAACGAACACCCCTTTTAGTGAACTATTGGATTCAATTTGCTAGTATTTTGTGGAGAACTTTGTTATCCATGTTCATCAGAGATATTGGCTTGTAATTCTCATTTTTAGCGGGGTCTTTGTCTGGTTTTGAAGTCAAGGTAATGTTGACCTCATAGAATGAGTTTGGAAGTTTTCCTTCCATTTATATTTTTTTGGAATCGTTTGAGAAGAATAGATATTAACTCTTCTTTAAATGGTGCCTGCATGGCTCAGTCCATTAAGCGTCTGCCTTTGGCTCAGGTCCTGATCCCAGAGTCCTGGGATTGAGACCCACGTTGGGCTCCCTGCTCAGCGGGGAGTCTGCTTCTTCTTCAGCACCCCGCCTTGTGCTCTCTCTCTCTCAAAAAAAGAAATAAATAAAACCTTTAAAAAATAAATGTTTGCCTGAATTTCCCTGGGAAGCCATCTGCCCCTCAGCTTTTGTTTGTTGGGGGATTTTTGATTACTGACTCAATGTCTTTGCTGGTTATCAGTCTGTTCAAATTTTCTATTTCTTCCTGTTTCAGTTTTGATAGTTTATATGTTTCTAGGAATTTATCCATTTCTTCCAGACTGCCCAATTTGTTGGCATATAATTTTTCATAATATTCTCTTACAATTGTTTGTATTTCTGTTGTGTTGGTTGTGACCTCTCCTCTTACATTTGTGATTTTATTTATTTGGGTCCTTTCTCTTTTCTTTTTGATGAGTCTAGATGCTTATCAATTTTATTAATTCTTTCAAAGAACCAGCTCCTACTTTCATTGATCTGTTCTACTGGTTTTTGTTTGTTAGTTTCTGTATCATTTATTTCTGCTCTAATGTTTATTATTTCCTTTCTTCTGCTGTCTTTAGGCTTTATTGTTCTTTTTCTAGCTCCTGTAGGTGTAAGGTTAGGTTGTTTGAGATTTTTCTTGTTTCTTGGAGTAGGCCTGTATTTCTATAATTCCCTCTTAGACTGCTTTTGCTGCATCCCAAAGGTTTTGGACCCATGTGTTTTCATTTTCATATATATATTTTAAATTTCTTCTTTAACTTCCTGGTTAACCCATTCATTCTTTAGTAGGATGTTTTTTAGCCTCTATGTATTTGTGGTCTTTCCAAATTTTTTCTTGGGGTTGATATCAAGTTTCATAGTGTTGTGGTTGGAAAACATGCATGGTGTGATCTCAATGTTTTTGAGGCATGATTTGTGACCCAGAGTGTAATCTATTCTGAGAATGTCCCATGTGCACTCAAAAAGAATGTGTATTCTGCTGCTTTAGGATGAAGTGTTCTGAATATATCTGTTAAGTCCATCTTGTCCAGCATGTCATTCAAAGCCATCATTTCCTTATTGATTATCTGCTTAGATGATCTGTCCATTTTTATAAGTGGAATGTTAACGTCCCCTAGTATTATTATCAATGAGTTTCTTTATATTTATTGATTTATATATATGGGTGTTCCTAAGTTGGGGGCATAAATATTTACAATTGTTAGATCTTCTTATTGGATAGACACCTTTATTATGATATAGTGCTCTTATTTATCTCTTATTACAGTCTTTGATTTAAAACCTAATTTGTTGGGGCCCCTGGGTGGCTCAGTTGGTTAAGTTTTTGCCTTCGGCTCAGGTCATGATCCTGGGATCCTGGGATCAGGCCCCATGTCAGGCTCCCTGCTCAGTGGGGAGCCTGCTTCTCCCTCTCTCTTTGCCACTCCCCCTGATTGTGCTCTTTCTCTCTTCTCTCTCTGTGTCAAATAAATAAAATCCTAAAAAAATAAAACCTAATTTGTCTGATATAAATATGGCTACTCCAGCTTTCTTTTGATGTCCATTGGCATAATAAATGGTTCTCCATCCGCTCACTTTATCTGCAGGTGTCTAGGTCTCAAATGAGTCTGTTGTAGGCAGCATATAGATGTCTCTCTTTTTTTTTAAAAGATTTTATTTATTTATTCAACAGAGATAGAGACAGCCAGCGAGAGAGGGAACGCAAGCAGGGGGAGTGGGAGAGGAAGAAGCAGGCTCATAGTGGAAGAGCCTGATGTGGGGCTCGATTCCATAATGCCGGGATCACGCCCTGAGCTGAAGGCTGACGCTTAACCGCTGTGCCACCCAGGTGCCCCGATGTCTCTTGTTTTTAAATCCATTCTGACACCTGTGTCTTTTGATTGGAGCATTTAGTCCATTTACATTCAGAGTGATTACTGATAGATATGAATTTAGTGCCATTTTATTACTTGTTAAATCTTTGTTTCTGGAGACTTTCTCTGTTCATTTCTAGTGTCACTTTTGGTCTTTCATTCCTATTTGAAGAGTACTCTTTAGTATTTCTTGCAGGGCTGGTTAGTGGTCACAAACTCCTTTAGTTTTCATTTGGGTGATTCTTTACCTCTCCTTCTATTTTGAATGATAGTCTTGCTGGATTCTTGGCTGCATATTTTTCCCATTCAGTATATTGAATATATCATACCACTCTCTTCTGGCCTGCCAAGTTTCTGTGGGTAGCCTTGCTGCTAACTTTTTGTCTTCCCTTATAAGTTAGGGATTTCTTTTCCCTTGCTGCATATGGGATTTTTTCTTTTTATTTCTATATTTTGCAAATTTTACTGTGAAATGTCTTGTGTTGGCCTGCTTTTGTTGATTTTGATGGGAGTTCTCTGTGCCTCCTGGTTTTGGATGTCTGCTTCCCTCCCCAGATTAGGGAAGTTTTCAGCTATAATTTCCTTAAATAAACCTTCTGGCCCCCTTTCCCTCTCTTCTTCTGGGACTCCTAGGATACAAATGTTATTAAGTTTTATGGAGTCTCTGAGTTCTCTAAGCCTACATTTGTGACCCAATATTTTTCTTACCCTCTTCTTTTCAGCTTTATTATTTTCCATAATTTTATATTCTATATCACTTTTTCATTCCTCTGCTTCTTCCATCCTTGTGGTCATTACATCCAGTCAGTTTTTCATGTTGGTTACAGAAATTTTTATTTCAGCCTGATGAGTTTTTAGGTCTTTTATATCTGTAAGGGTTTCCCTGGTGTCTTCTATGCTTTTCTCAAACCCAGCTGGTATCATTATGATTGTTGCTTTAAATTCTGGATCAGGCATATTAATTATATCTATTTTGATTAGATCTCTGGCCATGACCTTTTCTTGTTCTTTCTTTTGGGATGAATTCCTCCATCTTGGCATTTTGTCTAGGTTTCTGTCTTCTTCTCTGTGTTAGAAAAGCCTGTTATGTTTCCTGTTCCTCAGAGTAATGGCTTTTTAAGAAGAAGTCATATACCATCCAGGGCCTGGAGCTTCAGGTGTTTCTAATGTATACTGTGTGCACTCTGCTGCTGTGTTTTGGCTGCTCTTTCCCTCAGGTCAGTCTTCTGAAGAGTTTCTCCTTGACTGCAGTGGAAGTGTTTGGACCTTGTCCAGAGTGTGGTGAGTTTTAACAAGGTGTGCTCTGGTCTGCTTGTCAAAAGAGGACTGATGTTATTTCCACTAGAACTGAAGCTTTGCAGCACTCTATGGTCTGTAGACTTGGTGCTTTCAGGGGGTTTGTGCTGGTCTTCCAGGGGAAGGGCCCACTGCTCTGGTTCTCAGGAACACTTACCCTAGTAAGAAGCACCTGCAAAGTGCAGTGGGGGTAGGGCTTGATGGAAGCAGCTCAGGCATCCACTGTTGGCGCTGTGCTGCTTATTGAAGTCAGTCCATACTGATGGGTAGGGGACAAAAATGGTGCCAGCTCTATCACTTGTCCCTGGAGAGAGCAGTTCCTACCCCCTGCTGTCCTGGAAGCACCCATGGAAGAGGGAATAAGCTCCCCAGGCATCCTTCAGATCCCTGTCTGTATACCAGCTGTCTGCTGCCTGGCAATGCAGTGCACCTGTGTTTTATCCTAGGCAGACCCACTGTGTTTCAAAACTCCAATCTTTAGGGATGTGGCATGGTGCAGACTCACACTAGTCCACTGCAAAGGTGGGGGGCAGGCAGTGACTTGCCATACTGGGGCTGGTGGAGGTTAGTCCCAGAAGGACAGTCACACCAAAGCACAGGAGATTGGAGTTCAGAGTAAAGCGCAAGAAAAAGCTGGTGTCTAGGTTAGCTGCCCTCAGCAGGTGTATTCTGCTGTTTTTGGATGGAATATTATGAATATATGTTAGATCCATCTGGCCCAGTGTGTCATTCAAAGCCACCGTTTCCTTGTTGATTTTCTGTGTGTGTGATCTATCTATTAATGTAGGTGGGGTGTTAAAGTCCTCTACTATTATTGTATTGCTGTCAGTTTCTTCCTTTATGTCTTTTAATAGTTGGTTTATGTATTTAGGTGCTCCCAGGTAGGGTGCATAAATATTTACAATTGTTATATTCCCTTGTTTGGATTGTTCCCTTTATCCTATGTGGTGTCCTTCTTTGTCTCTTGTCACAGTCTTTGCTTTAAAGTCTATTTTATCTGGTCTAAGTATTGCTACTTCAGTGTTCTTTTCACTTTTAGTAGTGTGGTAAATGTGTCTCCATCACTTCACTTTCAACCTGCTTGTGTCTTTAGGTCTGAAGTGAGTTTCTTATAGGCAGCATATAGATGTGTCCTGCTTCTTCATCCATTCAGTCACATTATATGCTTTGATTGGAGCATTTAGCCCATTGACATTCAAATTTATTATTGGTAAGTATGTGCTTATTACCATTTTGTTACTTGTTTTAGGATTGTGTTTATAGTTCTCTGTTTCTTTCTTCTCTTGCTCTCTTCCCTTGTGTTTTTATGACTTTCTTTAGTGATATGCTTGAAATCCTTTGTCCTAATTTTCTTGCATATCTAGTACAGGTTTTTGATTTGTGGTTTCCATTAAGTTTGTATATAATTAGGTTGTATATAGCTAGGTTTGTATATATCTTATGCATATAACAGCCTACATTGAGTTGATGGTCACTTCAGTTTGAACCCATTTTAAAAATACTAAATTTACTCTCCCCAATGTTTTATGTATATGAATGCATAATTTATATCCTTTTATTTCATGAATTTCTTGACTGATTTTATTTATTTACCTATTTATTTATTTAGGAGAGAGAGTGAGCGAGCACAAGCAGGGGAGCGACCAACGGAGAGGGAGAAGCAGGCTCTCCACTGAGCAGGAAGCCCAAAGTGGGGCTTGATCCCAGGACCTCATTACCTGAGCTTCAGGCAGACACTTAACCAACTGAGTCACCCAGGTACCCCTCTTGACTTATTTTAATAGAGATAATTGATTTTACTGCTTTCGTGCTTTAACCTCCATACTCGTTTTATAAGTGATTAATCTTCTACTCTTTAAAGATTATTTATTTAGAGTATGGGGTGGGGGAGGGGCAGAGGGAGAGGGAGAAGGAATCTCAAGCAGACTCTGTCTGAGCATGGAGCCTGATTCTGGGTCCTATCTCACAACCCTGAGATCATGACCTGAGCTGAAATCAAGAGTTGGATGCTCAACTGACTAAGCCACCCAGGTGTCCCTAATCTTCTACTCTTATTTGCTTTTCTTTACCTGTGAAATTTTTTCCTTCATAACTTTCTTACTTCTGATTATGGCCTTTTCTTTACATTCAAGAATTCCCTTTAACATTTCTTGTAACATCCTTTTAGTGGTAATGAATTCCTTTAACTTTTGTTTGTCTGGGAAATTCTCTCTCCTTCTGTTCTGAATGGTAGCATTTCTGGAGAGTATCCTTGGCTGCAGATTTTCCTTTTAGCCCTTTGAATATATCATGCCACTTTTTTCTGGCCTGCAAAATTTCTGCTGAAAAATCCATTGATAGCCTTATGGTCTCTCCCTTGTATGTATCTTTCTTTTTTCTTTAGCTGCTTTTAAAATTCTTTTTCTTATCACTACCTTTTGCCATTTTAAATTAAAGTGTCTTGGTATAGATCTCCTTGGGTTGATTTTGTTGGTTGTTCTCTGTGTCTCCTGGATCTGGATGTTTGTTTCCTTCCCCAGATTTGGGAAGTTTTCAGCTATTGTTTTTTCAAATAAATTTTCTGCCTCTTTCTTTTCTCCTTCTTAGAGCCCTATAATGCAATAGTATTATACTTGATAGTGTTATTGAATTCCCTTAACCTGTTCTAATTTTTTTATTATTCTTTTTCCTTTTTCCCATTCAGTGTGGTTGCTTTCCATCACTCTGTCTTCCTGCTCACTGATCCATTCTTCTGCTTCCTCTACTCTACTATTGATTCCCTCTAGTGTATTTTTAATTTCAGTTATTGAGTTCTTCATCTCTGATTGGTTCTGTTTTATGTTTTCTATCTTTTTGGTGAAGGTTTTACTGAGATCCTCCACTCTTTTCTCACATCCACTAAATATCTTTAGGACCATTACTTTAAATTCTCTCAGGCATATTACTCATCTCCATTTCACTTAGCCCCTTTGCTGTGGGTTTGTCCTGTTCTTGCATTTGGGACATATTTCTCTGTCTTCTCATTTTGTCCAGTGCTGTGTTTGTCTATATGTATCAGGAAAGTCAACTATGTCTTCTGATCTTGGAAGTAGTGGGCTTATGAAGAAGTAGTCCTCTGGTGCCCTGTACTGCAATGTTCCCTGTTCACCAGAACCTGGCACTTCAGGGGTGTCTCCTATGTCCATTGCGTTCACCCTACTATTGTGGCTGAACTGCATTTGCCTCAGTCCAATCGGCTACAGTGTCCCACTTTGCCTGTTGTGGGCCAGGTTGGCCCCTGTGCTGTTAAGCATCCTGTCCTGAGCTGCCATATGTTTGAAATTGGGTGATATAAGCAGTCAGACTATATGCCTGCCCTCAGTCGATCTGCCAGAGCTGCAATCTGCCTGTGCTGTCCCCTGGGAGGTTTTTGCTGGTGGGCAGGGCTGGCAGTCAGATCAGATGTCTGCCTTCAGTGTGTATGCTGGGGCTGTAGTCCAACTGGTGTGTGACTACACACCTTCCCCTCTCCCCAGGGCAGGAGTCACTTTGGAGTGGTACTGGTCCTTGCCCCAACTGCTTGCGGGATATGATGTGGCAGGAGCCACTTTGGAGGTACTCCAGCTGAGTGGCACAGGTCGGGTAGGGCAGATTGACAGGAGAATATGGGGTGGGTTAAACTTTCCTCCAATTTTCAATAGCATGTTCCTCATTTCCATCAGAGACTTCCTCCAAAAGCACTCTTGATATCCATGTTTCTATCAACTGTCCCTTCAAGGTATGGTGGACAGTCCCCAGTTTCTTCATGATTAATGGCTCCTGAAGACTTCCTGGAATCCAGCCCTTGAACTCCCCCCAAATCACACACAGAATTTAGGGGCATGCATGTGCATAATGTGGCAGGGTCTCAGGACACAGCAGAGGGTACACCCCTGAAGGCAGAGAGATTATCCTTAGCTATATCCTGATGCTAAGTTATCTGCTTGGGCAGTGGGGGTGAAATAGTGCAGCCCTATGGCTTGGGTCTGATGCTCTGCAATTTCCTGACTGAACTTGATCAAGTTATTTAACTTCTGTGTCTCAGTTTCCCCTTCTGAAAATTGATTGTCTTGTAGTAGACTCTTAACATTACCATTGCTAAGTGCCAGGCAGTTGAAGCAATGAAAAATTAAAGATGGAAAGATGCAGCTGAAATCTTGCCCTTATAGAGCTCACATTCCGGTAATGGAAGGCAGACTATAAACAAGTAAACAAAACAGACTCATGATAAGCCACATGGTAAGTGCTGAGGAAGAAAGTAGAGTGTGTAAGGAAGATAGGTATGTGTGGGAAATTGGTCATTTGAATGGGATGGCTGCAGGGAAGTCACTGATGAGAAATTTGAGGCAGGGCCTGGAGGAGTGGGGGAACTGGCAGAGATGTTTGGAAGGAGGGTGATCCAGGCAGAGTGAGCAATAAGAGCAAAGGCCCTGAGGCAGGGGTGTGACTCGGGTGCCATACTCATTTCTGAGGCTGTGAAACAAATCACCGCAAACACGCTGGCTTAAAATGCACATTTAGTCCTTTAAAATTCTGGAGGCTAGAGTCTAAAATTACATTCACTGGGCTGAAATCAAGGTGTCTGCAGGGCTGTGCTCCCTCCTGAGGAAGGGGAGAATCTGTTTTTTGCTCCTTCCAGCTTCTGGTAGCTGTAAGAATTCCTCGGCTTTGGCCACATCATTTCAATTTCTTCTCCATGGTCACATTGTTTTTTCCTCCCTGTGAACTCTTTCTACCTCTATCTAATAAGGACACTTGCAATTGCATTTAGGGCCCACCCAGATAATCTGGGGTAATCTCTCAATCTCAAAAATGTAATCACATCTGCAAAAATCTATTTTGCCCTATAAGGTAACACAGGTTCCAGGGATTAGTTACCTTTGGTGGACATTTCCAGGTTTCCACGGTTGCTTAAAAATAAAAATCAAGGAGGTGTGGCTGCAGAAGAGTGAAATTTGGGAGGAATAGGACATGTATCACAGACAGGTAACTGAGTGGAGGCCATTGCCAGGACTTTGGCTTTGACTTGGAAAAGAGAGGGGAACCACTGAGGGTTCTCAGTAGGATGATGGTTTAAGAGGATCCCTCAGTTTCTGTAGGAAGATCAGACTTTGGGGAGTCAGGATGGAAGCTAGGAGACCAGTAAGGGGATGGAACAATAATCCAGGTGAGAGATAGTGGTGGCTGGCCACACCATGGTAATAGTGGAGATGATAAGTGGTGGATTTGGGGTATATTAAAGGTAAATTGGACAGAATATGCCAACCAATTGCATACAGGAAGAAATAAAAGGAGTCAAGGTTGGCAATGAGGTTTTTACTCTGAGCATCTGGAAAGATACAGTTGCTATGTCCTCAGATCTGAAAGCCAGAGGGAGAAGTTCTGGAGCAGAAGGCAATGAAGAGCTCGGTTTTGGACACATTTGATTTTAGATGTTCATCAGACATCCAAGATGGCACATTGAGTATCTGATTAGATCTACAGGTCTGGAGTTGAGGGGATTGCCGTGAGCTGAAGATGGCAGTGTCAGTGCCCTCCAGCCACTGAGTATCAGGCAGACACTTGCAGTCAAACAAAGTGAAATGTATTGGTGGCCTGCAATGCAGGACACTGTACACTGTGGGAATAATGGGACATCTCAGTAAGAAGGTGTTAGAAAGGACACAGTACAAGCTTTAGGCTTTTTTAGGTGACTTGGTGAGTTTAAGGAAGCAGAGCATTGCTCTGGATTGGATGCTGTATGGAAATGGGATAATTCTATGTCAGGGTGTCCCAAGAAATTATCTAAAAGGCAGAAGATGTTTATCTAGAAGGAAGAGGTACCAAAAATTCAGTAGTCACTTATATTACTCTGGAAAGGACTTCTGAGTTAGGAAAAGACTTCAGACCCAGAGTTCAGGAGTTCCCAAGCTTCTGGGACAGCCTAAGCATCACTTGGTCAGCAGTGACTGGCCAGAGCAGAGGAAGGAACCTGGGGCTACCCAGAGACAGACACAGGTAGGGCACACCCAGAATCTCTGTGGGATATGTACAGGCAAATACAGACACTAAAGACACAGGAATTCACACTGGACAATACAAAGAGATATAAGTAGATGTGCACTCTTATAGAGACACTCATACGACACAGAAACCACACACACACACACACACACAAACACACACAACCCCCCACAGGGCATGTGTTACAGAAACATGGGAGGTAAACACCCAAATACTCATTAAGACAGAGAGACACAAACAAACGCAGGATACACAGATGTCAATATACAAAGGTACCCACACATACACACCGAGAAAAGTGCTCACAGACACATCTGGTCAAACAGACAGAAACCCCCATAGACACACATAGATGCAGACACATTCAATGCTACACATAGATACACACTCAAGCACACATACATCAAAGAAGAATATGGAAACATCCACAGAAAGAGACTTCTGGACACAGGGAGAGAAAAATATACAGAGTCATGCATGGACAAAGACACATTCAGGGAAAGGTACACATGTATATAATTGCAAAGATAAGTCCCATTCACCCAAGAACACACCTAGATGGAAATGAGCAAGTGGTCACACACACATGCGAACATCCACAGAGAGAAACACACACACAGGCACATACATGTATTCACACAGGCTTTTTTTTTTCTTGGTCCTTTAGCTATTTTCATAAAGCTCATGTTCCAAGGTGCTTTCTAGGGCTGCTGTAACAAAGTACCACAGACTAGGTGGCAATAGATATTTATTTTCTCACAATTCTGGGGCTTAGAAGTCCAGGATCAATGTGTTGATGGGGTTGGCTTCTTCTGAAGCCTCTCGTTGTGTCTTCACATGGTCTTCCCTCCGTACAAGTCTGTGTCCCAATTTCCTCTTTTTATAAGTACAACAGTCATACTGGATTAGGGTCCAACCCAATAACCTCATTTTTACTTAATTACCTCTGGAAATACCCTATCTCCAAATACAGCCACATTCTTAAGTGCTGGAGATTAGGACTCCAACATATGGATTTTTGGAAGA
This sequence comes from Ursus maritimus, assembly GCF_017311325.1. Taxonomy (NCBI): domain Eukaryota; kingdom Metazoa; phylum Chordata; class Mammalia; order Carnivora; family Ursidae; genus Ursus; species Ursus maritimus. Next base: position 40,658,786 of record NW_024424341.1, read on the forward strand.
CAATAATCAGTCCTGTCTCTGCTGTTTAAATCCCTGTCGTGGCTCTCAATTTGCTCAATGTAAAATGAAATTCTTTGACCAGTAATATAGCATCTAGGGATTTATCATGAAAAAAAAAAACAAGAAACCAAATACACATGCAACAACGTATGTATGAGGATATTCTTCACACATTTAAATAAAAATCTGAGCACAAAGAAAAAGTTCATTAAGGGGAGACTGCTTAAATATGTTACTTTTATGATTCCTAATATGGAACACTGTAGACATTCTAATGAGGGCATAGGTTGTATGTTACTAATATCCCAAGACATTCACAATGGATTCAGTAGTTAAAAAGAATGAGTACACATAATATAAGTCTACAGTTATTAATAAATAATACCTTTCAACAGATGAGCATGTTAAGTCACTTTCTAAAGGTAGCGTTAATATTTTTCTAAATTTTGCTGTAGTGTTTACTGAACTTAAAAAAACCAAACAGTAAAACTTTCTCTCCATACACTCATTTTCCCAACTAACATACACATTGGGAGTTCATCTTCCCTAAGCCACTTTTTGGACAAAACATGTAAAATCAACTAGTGGGAAAAACTTGGGCTTTTTACCTTGTAAACCCCATAAAGGTATTCTCAGGCTTAAGGTCTAAATGAAGTCCCTTTTGGAAGTAAAGCAAGGTTTATTCCAATTCCTCTATGATCCAAAAGGGAGGATAAGGAACGAGAAGGGACGTTCTCCCCATCAGCCACAAACAGGGCCCTTGACACCCAGCCCTTAGTTTCCCTCAGGGAACCCAGCCAACCTACCAAAACAATGGCTATACACTATTGGTCAACCGGACGCACACCTGACACTTCCCACTGGATTCACCCTTTAGTCTGGTGTGAACCTAATACTGGTAACATAAATAATCAGAGATGTAGGATGTCCGATTTCCTCAAGGACAGAAGGAGAGAGCATGAAGGTTTTGTTGGAGGCTCTGCACAGCTTCTACACTGGACATTCTGGGTCAGATTGGAACGGATAGGTCTTCAAACCAGTGGCAGAAGAACGGGGATTTAAAACTTTGGCCTATAGTGTATGTGTAGGCTCATTATAAAGTGATAGATGGAGGATGAGCCAGTAACAAGGACAAAGATCTCCACCAGAGGTCTCCTGGATTTAAAACTTTGGCCTATAGTGTATGTGTAGGCTCATTATCAAGTGATAGATGGAGGATGAGCCAGTAACAAGGACAAAGATCTCCACCAGAGGTCTCAGCAGAAATTTCTCTCTATGGCAAAAATAAATCATTTTTTTGATGCCTCTGCAAGTTAGAGTTCCAAACTTACTTTTTGCCCTGAGTCTTGGGACAGTTTCAGAATCAACATGAACTGGCTTTTCTTCTTCCAAGTTTATATTCTAAAATGTGCCCTTAACCAGATAAATTCCAACAGTAAAATCATTTACTGTAAATATTGCCTAATAGAAAAAGTAAAGAAGGCAGCTTAGGGCTAGTGGAAGGAATGGGTTCAGTATGTCACGTATTTTCCTAACTCCTTACTGATCTTTTTTGGGTCTATTTTCTTTTACAAGAGAATGGCATATTTAAAACCAGTTTACTTACACCTATGAGTTCCCACTCCACCTGCCCCCAGATTTCTCCTCTCATTCTCTACTCATCAGAATGCCTCCATCTTTTCTGGAGCACTCACATGTTAGGGGTTCAGCTTTGAAGTAATGTTCTTTAAGAGCTGGCCATAAGTAGCTATTGAAACAAAAGGACTAGCCCTCTATTTAAACTTCTCACCTCTGCCCCCAACCCCATCTAGTCCTTTGAAGTTAGCCACTCCCCTCACCCCACCATGAACTTAATTTATGTGCCAAAAATCTGAGGACTCATAATGGAAGGCTTTATAATTCTCCCAGGAAGGTTATGACGAAAAAGCAGCAACAATGAAGAATCCCTATGTAAGGCTTGCTGGATGGACTGAGCAGGGACTTTATGTCTAAATGTAGTTTAAAGTGGTTGCAGACTGGCAGTAATCCCAGAACTTGTCCGAAAATGAAATTATATAATCTCTAGAAAAGAAAGGTACTTTCATACAAGGATATCGGGAAGCCCCCTAATATCTCTTTTCAAGGACAAAGTGGCACACAAAGATAACCAACCAAAAAAGGAAACAAAGCAAACTGAGTGAGGAATTAAAAAAAAAACAAATTTACAAGGAGATTCATAAAATCTTGTTATTGGTATTATCACATGCATATTATGAGTCAACTGTGTCTACCATGTTACCAAAAGTATTTAAAAAACTGAAATTTAAAAGAATTGCCTGGAAAGGGGATTATGAATAGGAGACAGAGCAGAATAAATTATCCAGAATGCAATACAGACACTGAAAGATGGAAATTACAGAGGAGGATTAAAGACCCATGAAGGACAGAGTAGAAAGACCTACCAACTGGTGTTTACAAAAAGAAAGAATGGGAAAGAGGCAATATATAAAGGGAAGAAAAATTTGCTGAGCAGAGGAAGATACCACTTCACAGATTCAAGTTGCTCAACATATCCCTAGCAAGAGAAAAATCGAAGAATTTCACACCACAAAACATGTAAAAACTGTAGAAAACACATTTGGTTACTGAATCCATTTCCAAACCCGGAATCTAAGGGTGAAAAAACTCCAATATCCTAGTCTCTGTCCTCTGCCTTTAAAATCTTGCATTTTTCTATATAACTTGTATGTTAATATCAAAAAGGCCTTTGCTCTAAGAGAACAATGACCAAAAGATGTGCAATTCTCAGAGAAGGAAATAGTAAAGCCAATAGACACATGAAAAGATTCTCAATCTTATTAACAATAAAAGAAACGCAAATTTAAGCCACACTGAGTCACAATTTCACACTTAGAAGATTGGTAAAATCTGAAAATTTCACAAAATCAAGTACTGGCAGTAATAACTGGCAACCAAAATAATTACAAGCCATGGTAGGGGTGCAAATTGGTAAAATTTTGGAAAACAATCTGTCATTGTATAATAAAGACATGGATGGGAATATACTTTGCACTGGAAAATCTTTTGTTGTTACCTACTGTAGGCCTTGAGGAGAATCTAGGTGATGCCACAGTGTTTTTACAAACTACTCTTGCTACAGGAATTAAATAGCACAGCCACGAGATATATACCAAGGTGGAAGCATTGTCTAATGAATCTTATGCACCTAAGTACTTGACATATACAAGAAAATCCTTAGTCACACTATAATTTAAAAGTAAGCATAATTAAAATGAAATGAACAGGGACGCCTGAGAGGCTCAGTGGGTTAAGCTACGCTTTCGGCTCAGGTCATGATCCCAGAGTCCTGGGATCGGTACTGCAACCGGCTCCTTGCTCAGCGGGGAGCCTGCTTCTCCCTCTGTCTGCGGCTCCCCCTGCTCGTGCTAACACATAAATTTAAAAATAAAAAAATAAAATGAAATGAACAGTTAAAAGTAAAATTAAGAAAAAAAGTAAAGGAAACAACCCAAATACACACCCGCAGTAGACTGCTTTGGCCTACGTCCATCTCCTCCAGCGGGCGTTTCGGTGGGGGGGGTGAGGGGGCAAGGACAGCGCTTCTGGGGACAGAAGTGGGTCAGGCTCTACGGGTTACAGGAGTGAAGGCCTTTTTCCTTAAAGCGCTCACCTGAGGCCGCCGTTTCTGAGTCCTTCGAGGACCTGTACACATGATAGCGGCAGTCAGTATCATAGCCGTGACGGGACCGCACGAATTTCCGAGAAGTGTCTTCTGTCCGCTCACAACGGTTGCCATGACAGCCCGGACACAGGGCCTTTTAGGAACCACAGTGCTGGGCAAGCTGGCGCCAACACTCCAGGCCCACACGAGCTGGCCAGAGCGGCTCAGAATTCTGCCTGAGAAACCTTCCGCGGATAGACGCCCGCTCTCCCCCGGCACCAGCAAGGACTGCCCAAGTCCCAGCAGGAGGGCGTCCGCGCTAGCGACCCGGCGACCCGGAAGACCTTTCGCGGCCGCATCATGTTCTGGGAAGTGTAGTTTCGTGCTTTGGGCGCCCCTGTACTTAAGAAGCACGCAGAGCGCGGGCCTGTTGTCCTCTCGACACTTCGTGTGCGCGTCCTAGCAGAGCAGCTTTGCAACGAAGGCTGCAGACGGTGGCACTCCTCGGAAAACTCAGCCGTTTTTCTCGCTGGGCTCCCAAAGCGCGCGCGAACGCGCAGCCTTCTGGGAAGTGTGGTTTTACTGGGCGAAGTGCGAGGCACAGGTAACTCGTCGCCGACGTGGAGGAAGCTGGGAAATGCTCTTCCGGTGTGGGCTGCGTCCTCCGTCCACCGCGCGGTAATCTCAGGCAGGCAGGGAAATTCTGCCGGTGTAGTGCAGTTCTTTCGACGGCAGCGGCCGTGGTCCGCTCTCCACGTGTCAAGTACGCGGAGGTGCGGGCTCTGGATCCCCCGGCCCGGACTTCAGGGCCAGGGCGGGCCCGCCGGGACTCAGGCAAGTGTGGGTCCCGGCAGGGTGGCCGGGCGCCGGGTACGGCCGCCACGGCCTCGCTGGTGCCGAGTCTACACCGCAGTGTGAGCCCCAGCAAGGCCTTAGCTTCCTGGGCCTGTCTTCTCTGTAAAAAGGGATTTGTCGTTTACCTCGTAGAGTTGTTGCGAGAAGGAAATGGTGGAGTGATTGTGCAGCGTACGCCCTGAAAGGAAACGCCACCTGCAATGATTTTTAGGCAGTCCAGTCGTGAAAGCGATGCTTTCCATTTGTGCAGCCTTCAACACATTGCTTCAGTATCAAAGAGTTTGTTTTCTCATCGTTTAGAAAAGAAATATGGAATAATGTGAATGTCTGTCATGCATAGTTGAGAAGATTGAATGAGCCCTTAACGTTATTACTGTTGTTCTGTGAGTCTGTCTAAAAAATATGTAGTAGTTGATTTGCACGCCTCTGGCACCTGGTGAATGGTTACCTCGTGCCAAGGAACACTCTGCTAGTTTAGGGAAAGAATGGAGCCCTAGAAAGTGATTCCCAGTGTGCTTTTCCTTGCAGATGGGTCACATCGCTGCAAGATAAGCCTCATTTTTCATGGCTCCTTTTTTGTGTTCTTGATCTGCCTTCTCAGGACACTACTCTTCTTTAAGACAGGAGGCTGGAAAAAGGACTGTGTTGACAAGTCATGTTCCAGGTAAGTCGGTAATGTCCCCAGATCTTCCTGAACCACCTAAGCAGAACTCTTGAGTGCTTTGCGTCTCTTACCAGTTCCTACCTAACAAGAGTCCTTTTAGGGACTGGATCCATGATTCCTTTCATTGTAGCAAAGGATGGAGCCCACAGAACTCCAGAGTACTCTCTTCTGTCAGTGCTTCTCTTCTCTACTGTCTCTCTGCTTGATGTCTTTGTAGAGTCTTGAGCAAAACTTTTTTGTTTTGTTTTTTACTACAATTCAAAATTCGTTTGGAATTTTGGGTTAATTGCTTTATGGTGTCAAAGCACTATTATATGGTCTCAGTTAATGGTTTATCAATCTTTTCAGTTGTTCAAGTCAAGAGATGGTTGGAGTCATCTTTGATTCTTTCCTTTCTCTTAAAACTTACATTCAGACGGTCTAGTTGGATCTAAAATACATAGAGGATATCCACAGAATATGACCAATGGTTAGACCATCCAACCACACCACTGCCACCATCCTGTCATTGCTCAGCTTAAAACTCTGCAGTGGCCCTAACTCAGATGTCAGAGTACTACAGTGACTTAAAAAGCTTTGTGTAATCAGGCTTTTACCTTTCTGATCTCATCTTGCTCTGTCTCCTTGCTCCTTGTGAGCTCTAGCCACTGGCTGCTGCTTCCAGACCTTGGAAATTGCAGTACTGTCTGCTTGGAATCTTCTTTCCCCAGATATGTACAGGCTGGCATTCTTACCTCCTTCATAGCTCTGTGCAGTGGTTACTTTCTCAGTAAAGCTTCTCTGAACACCTGCAGTCAACTTTTCCAACAATCATTTCTCCTCCTCCTCACTGCTTTGTTGTTTTTTTTGTGTAGTGATTTTCACTCACTAGATAATATACTATTTGTTTACTAAATGCATATGCTCATTGTTCGTCTCTTCCCTCTGGGAGGGATTTTTTTTTTTTTTTTTTTTTTTTTTTTTTTTTTTTTTCTGTTTTCAGTACCCAGAGTGGTATCTGGTACAAAACAGAGGCTTAGTAAATAGTTGTTGAGTGAAGAAGCTTTGAAAAAATGGTAGGGTAAAATCATGGGGTGGAAGGTGAAGCCTGCACGGAAGGTATTAGTGGTGTATGTGCTTGTTGGGCAGAGTCTGGTTTCTTGGGAATATTAGATAACTAGAATTGAAAACGATTTTTAAAAAAAGATTTTATTTATTTATTTGACAGAGGGAGAGGGAGAAGTAGGCTTCCCACTGACCAGGACCCTGGGATCACGACCTGAGCTGAAGGCAGACATTTAACCTACTGAGCCACCCATGCACCCCAAAAAACTATTTTTTTAAAAGTAAAAGGTAAAATGAACTAGCTGCCAAAATAATTCATTGATTGATTTTTAAAAAAGATTTATTTATTTAATTTAGAGAGAGAGTAGGTAAGCAAGGTGAGCAAGAGTGGGGGTGAGGGGGAGAGGGAGAGAGAATCTCCAGCAGACTCCCCACTGAGCGTGGAGCCTGACATGGGGCTCAATCCCAGGACGCTGAGATCATGATCTGAGCCAAAATCAGGAGTTGGATGCTTCACCGACTGAGCCACCCAGACACTCTTGATTCATTTCGTAAACATTTATGTTGTACCTGTTAGGAAGAATCGCACATGGGTTTGAGTGTGCGCCGACTTGTAGGACTTCTTGATCTAGTGCAGTACTGAGAGAACTTTCTACAGTGGTGGAAATGTTCTTTATGTATGTTGTCCCGTATGGTACGCACCAGCCCCATATGACTGTTGAGTATTTGAGCTATGATTAAAGTGACCCAGTAACTGAATTTTAAATTTTATTTAATTTTTAATTTTTATTAATTTAAACTTACATAACCAAATGTGGCTACTGGCTGTATTGAGCATTACAGGGCTGGTAGAAAAGCAAGAACGCATAAGAAATTTAGGTAGGTGCTGGAACAAATATCCTAAGTTCTTCTGGGGACAAAGATGAATGAACATCCTAGGCTGGCTGGGCAATTGAAGGGGCAGAGAGAGTTGAGGCATCCCTGGGGAGGCAAGGCTGTAACTGGTTTTGGTGGCGCATGGTACCAGGGAGGCAGAGATAGAAGTGGAGTTACAGCAAACTGAGGGACCACCTCGAGCATAGGTGGGTAGGGCTGAGAGTCTTTCAGGGAACTGCAAACATCTTCTGAAGTGGTGGTTCTCAAACAGGTGATTTTGTCCCCCTTAGCCCTACCTACAGGGGACATTTGATAATGTATGGACACACATTTGGTTGTCACGGTCTGGGGGGTGTTGTCATGCACTGAAATAAAGTTCTCAGACACCAATTTGAGTGGCCATGCAGGACTGCCTCTGCAAGGGAGAGAGCAGCAGCTGAATTCTGCACATAGCTTTTATTTTATTTTTTATCAGAAAAGCAAGGACAGATGCATCAAATGGTGAGAAAGGAGTACAAAAGGATGGCAACTATCTTGAAGCCATAAAGCAGGCTTGCATTCTCCCCTGCACGCCAGCACGCAGGGAGGCAGTCGTGGGGTAAGGGAGGAGCGGGATGTGTCTGCTAGCAATTGTCAGGTACAGGAAGGGGGACTAAGGGTTACATTCTTCCATCGCTCTAAACCTATGCGCTGCCCCAGGGGATCATGCCAGGCCATTGCTTTCAATAGCCTGAGACCAGGAATGCTGCTGACCCTTCAGCTGCTTCCACAGTCACCCCTTAGGGCTTACAGTACATTTTCTTTCTTCCTTCCTTTCTTTCTTTCTTTCTTTCTTTCTTTCTTTCTTTCTTTCCTTTTCTTTCTTTTCTTTCTTTTCTTTCTTTTCTTTCTTTTCTTTCTTAATTTTATTTATTTATTTGACAGAGAGAGACAGCCAGCGAGAGAGGGAACACAAGCAGGGGGAGTGGGAGAGGAGGAAGCAGGCTCCCAGCAGAGGACCCTGATGTGGGGCTTGATCCCAGGATCCCAGGATCATGCCCTGAGCCAAAGGCAGACCCTTAAAGACTGAGCCCCAACAGTACATTTTCTAAGGATAACTCTAGGGAGACAGAGGGGAATTGCGACTAGTATCTGATGGGTGGAGGCTAGGGATGCTACTAACTAACTGTTCTACGATGTACAGGACAGCACCCAAAACAAACAAATTATCTAGCTTAAAATGTCAGTAGTGCCAAGGTTGAGAAACCCTGATTTAAATAAAGAACAAAGGGTATCTATTAATGAGATTATGTGAGTTTTCTTTTTTAGACTTAGTACAATGATGTTCATTAATATGTGTTCAAAACTTAAAATATGAAATATCTTTGCATTGGTGGAATAAAACATAGTATCTTGTGCATTAATTTAGTATTGATTTTTTTAGAAGATTTATGTATTTATTAGGTAGAGAGTGTGCCTGTGCGGGGTGGGGGGGGGCATGGTGGTGGAGAGGGGCAAAGGGAGAGGGAGAATCCCAAGTAGACTCTGCTAAGTGTGGGCCTGACACAGGGCTCAGTCTCACCACCCTGAGATCACAACCTGAGCTGAAATCAAGAGTTGGATGCTTAACTGACTGAGATACCCAGGCGCCCCTAGTATTGATTTTTAAATTTGGTTTATCGAGTAGGATTTGTAAAAGCCAATCATTTAAAACCATCGTGGAAAGTAGGAGAAGATTAGAAACTTTCCCATTCATATGATAAGGCTAGCATAACCCTAATACCTGGGTAAGTATAAAGACAAATGAAAAAAGGAATTTTCCCTGGTTCCAANNNGGAAAGAGATCCTCCCCTCCTCCCTTTTTTTAGGGTATTTCCTTTGAGAAAAACCTGTAGTTGTAAATCCTTTCTCTGTCCCTTTGAGATGCTTGTGAATCTTTTTCAAAGCTAAATAAGCCCCTGCCAATATTTCAGGGCAGTAAAGTCTTTCTTAAGGCCTTGCAGCCATCTCTTTGAAATGAAAACATGAAGGACAATGCACCCCTATCTCCCTGTGTGTGGGTTTAGCCTAGGCTTCTGGCTCCAAGTTCTAACTACCTGCTTGTCATGAGGATAGGAGAATTTTTATTTTTCTTGGGGTAAAAGCAATTAACACGGTTGGTCACTCCAAATTGGGAATTTAGGATGAACTGTATGTTGCAAATGGCGCTGCCAAGTCCTCTAACTTGAGGACAAATTATTTATTTTGAAAACATCTATGTGTTATATAGGTTATCCTGGCTTTATAAAAGGGTGAGATTTCTTTCTGTCCTTGCATCTCATTCGTGATTGCCTATGAAGTATGTTACAGTCTGCTGTGATGCTTACTTAGTAGTAAAACTGTTCTCTCTTCTACATTGTGAAGAGTATTTTCTGCTTGGCAGATTTGATTTTTAGCTGCTTTCCCAACACCTGGCAAAGGTAAATTCCCTCTTTAAAACCAAAAACCAGGATCACTAATGAACATACATGCAAAATATCCAATAAAGTAATAGAATATTAAATCAACCACTCTTGGAATGAGAAATTTATCACGGCCAAATAATGTCTGTTTCACCAATGAAAGATAAGAATAATGCCATTTAAAATGCATACATTTTTTGCATGTATTATAATTTGACTAACAAACTATTACTGAACATTTAAGCTTTTTCTAAAGTTTTGCCATTTTAAATAATACCATGAATGGGTACTGTTTCCTTAGAATATTTTCCTTGAAATGTGTCTTTTAATTCTTTGTCCTTACTTTAAGGTCCAATTCAGGGACTGCCTGTGGCATGAAACTATTCTTTAGTCTTCTTGCCCAGGGGTCTCAAGTTATTTTAATTATATATTATCAATACAAGGTTTAATTATATACCATAAGTAGTTTTTGTTTATAAATTAGTTATGTATGTGTCTGTCTTTCAAGATGTCTTTTTCTGAACTTATTGGATCATTTTTTTTTGAACCTTAGTGGTTCAAAAATCATCATTTTTTATTTACCTATCATGTAAGCTATAAAAAACACAACTAAGCACTTGACTATGTGCTGTCAAATGTTGAATGCTGATTTAAAAAATTTCAGAATTCTTTTCCCTTTGACAGAATTAAAACTCTCCTGAAGCAAAGCTCTTATATTTGTCTCTTACCCATACTGTAAAACAATGCCAAACATGTAATTATCCAATTACTACTTAACTTAGATCAGATTCCTAGTCATTGTCACAACTACTGAATCTTGTTCTCTTCTACAACCGGGATAATTTTACCCCTTAACCAGTGACAGAAGTGGCCTTGGCTGTGACTGAGCCTAAATATGTTTGCTATTTCAGGTGACATTTAGTGATGTGGCCATAGACTTCTCTCCTGAAGAGTGGGGATGGCTAGATTCTGCTCAGAGGGATTTATACAAGGATGTGATGGTCCAGAATTATGAGAACCTGGTTTCTCTAGGTAAGCATATCTCGCTTTTCATCCCAATGAGGGAGAGCTTCTGTTACTCAGAATTGCTGGAGATTCTCCTGAGTATATGGCTGAAATTTTGTTTCATGCTCCCAAGGATGTGTAGAGCTCTGTTGTGCCCTTCCTAAAGCTTATCCTCCCATTTCAATGACCATCCTTCAAAACTGCCTTTGGTTCCTTTATGATGATGGCCTGTCCTCCATGAGGACCATAGTTTAAACAGGTTTTATATTTTTCCTGCAAGCAGGTCTTTCCATACCTAAGCCGTATGTGATCAGCTTACTGGAAGATGGGAAAGAACCTTGGATGGTGGAGAAAAAACTGTCAAAAGGTATGTTTCTAGGTAAGTCATGGAGCATCAGGCAAAAGAGATCTTTGTAAAACATGCTTGTAGAAAGTATGGAGGCATTTTAGGGTATTTTAGGGATACCGTCTTCAGAGATCCCAAATGTAACAAATTGAGGGATCCTTAGCTTAGATTTTAAAATGGCCATTCCTCCATCCCAAATTATTATCTTTCTGTATTATGTTATCTAATCAAAAGTGAAGGTTTTGCCATCATAATAATTCAAATTGTTATTCTATTTGAAGTAAAATAAAGCAAATTGTTCTCTTTAAGACCACCTAAGGAAAAATATACCGATCTTTTTAGGTGAAGAAAGGCTGTCAGTTAGATGGAAATCACTTCTCCCCTAAGGCCGAGCTTCAAAGTTCAAATGTGAACATAAGTGTTGGAGGAAGTAAAGAATATATAAAAGGTTTCTAGGAACAATATTTTCTAATGTCCAGTACATAATATGATTTCACACAGATCCTACACAAACAAAGCCTAAATCTTTCTGAGTGATAAAAAATATTTTGTTCATTGTTAACTTTTTAATGTACTCCTATAAATTGTGTATTTTAAGCATGCTAATCTGACAGCAAATTGAGATTAATTGAAAGTTGGAGAACCAAGACTGTGAGATAAAATGTGGTCTTTCACATAAATGTAGGTACAGAATAGAATGTTGGCTTGGAATCCAGAAGACCTTTTGCATTTTTTTCTGATAATTTCACTTTTATTCCACATACTGATTGCCTGTTTTTAGCTCATTTCGCTTATTACACTCTGTTCCCATCTTTGTGAGCTGTCTCTATTCTCTGCTCTATTTGAACTTTGTTGAGAAATTATTGAATAAATGAGAATTCAGTCATGTGCTTCCTGGGGGTGGAGATGTGCTCTGTTTCTTATCTCTTATTCTTACCATAGAAGTTTCTTTTCAAGAAGTACAGAAAAAGCAGTGTTTTGCTTTCTTGGTATATTTCAGATTGGGAATCAAGATGGGAAAACAAGGAATTATTAACGAAGGAGGATATTTATGATGAAGATTCACTCCAAACGGTAATAATAGAAAAAATTATAAAACAAAGTCATGAATTTTCAAATTTTAGCAAGGTGGGAATATATAGAGAAGTTGGAGGGGAAGCGTGAAAATCAGGTAGAACATTTCAGACCAGTAACCCTCACCTTTAGAGAAAGTCCCACTGGGGAAATGTTTACAAATACAGTACATTTAGAAGCATCTTCTATTTAAAGTCTATTCTTTCTGAACCACAGAGAATTTCTGCTGAAGGGAAATCACATAAACATGATATATTTAAGAAGAGCTTACCAAAAAAGTCTGTTATAAAAAATGAGGAGATCAATGGTGGAAAGAAACTTTCAAATTCTAAAGAAAGTGTGGCAGCCTTCAGCCAGAGCAAATCTCTTACCCTTAACCAGACTTACAATAGAGAGAAAGTCTATACATGCAATGAATGTGGGAAAGCCTTTGGCAAACAATCAATCCTTAATCGCCATTGGAGAATTCATACAGGAGAGAAACCATATGAATGTCACGAATGTGGGAAGACTTTTAGCCATGGCTCATCCCTAACTCGTCATCAGATAAGTCACAGTGGAGAGAAACCTTACAAATGTATTGAATGTGGGAAGGCTTTTAGCCATGTGTCCTCACTGACCAATCATCAGAGTACTCACACTGGAGAGAAACCATATGAATGTATGAATTGTGGGAAGTCATTTAGTCGTGTTTCACATCTCATTGAACATCTGAGAATCCATACTCAAGAAAAACTCTATGAGTGTCGAATATGTGAGAAGGCCTTCATTCATAGATCATCTCTCATTCACCATCAGAAAATTCATACTGGAGAGAAACCTTATGAATGTAGTGAATGTGGAAAAGCCTTTTGCTGTAGCTCACACCTTACTCGACATCAAAGAATTCACGCTATAGAGAAACAATTTGAGTGCAACAAATGTCTGAAAGTCTTTAGCAGCTTGTCATTTCTTATTCAGCATCAGAGTATTCATACTGAAGAAAAACCTTTTGAATGTCAAAAATGCCGGAAATCCTTCAACCAGCCAGAATCACTGAATATGCATTTAAGAAACCACACTAGATTGAAACCTTATGAATGCAGTATATGTGGGAAAGCCTTCAGTCATAGGTCATCCCTGCTTCAACATCACAGAATTCATACTGGAGAGAAGCCCTATGAATGTATTAAATGTGGGAAGACCTTCAGCTGTAGTTCAAACCTTACTGTACATCAGAGAATTCATACTGGAGAAAAGCCATATAAATGTAACGAATGTGGGAAAGCTTTTAGCAAAGGCTCGAATCTTACTGCCCATCAGAGAATACATAATTCAGAGAAACCCAGTGATGCAATAAGTGTAGAAAAGCCTTTAGGCCATATGAATCATTATATGTGTGAAAAGTCATACAAGAGAGAAACTGTATGAATAGAATATTTGTCGTATACATTAATAGCCATAGATCTTTCCTGAAAATTTATACTGGAAGAAAAGTCTTATGAATGTAATGAATATGGGAAGGTCTTTAACAGTGGTACAGCCTTACTGTCCATCACAGTTCACACTGTAGAGAGACCATTTATTGCCTAGGAAGACAATAAACATGGGAAAGCCTTTAGCCAGTATTAATCCCTTAATTGACATAAGTCCACACTGGAGAAAAACGCTATAAATGTAACATGGGAAAGACATTAAATATGACTTTCTTATTGAGTTCACACAAGAGAGAAGCAATATGAATATAAAAATTGTGGGAAATCCTTCAGTTGAGGTGTGTCCCTTATTCTATATCAACTCACACTGGAGAGAGCTTATATGAGAAATGCAGCAAACTGTTCACTATGAGTTCTTATCTTGCTAGACATCAGAAGATTAATGCTAGAACAGCCTGAAGGATGTAGGAGTTATGCATAAATCTTTCTTTGCAGTGATGCTGTTTGTAAGCAGTTCTACAGGAGAGCAGAAGAGTAGATTATAAATGAATATGCCTTTCTTATAGCAGTAGCATGCAACTTTACTCAAGTCCTCCATAGAAGTTTCTTTAGCTAATGGGCATGTGAAGATATTTAGTCACCCAGTGGATCCAGAAAATGTTTTAAAAATTAAAGCTGCAAAAAGAAGTAAAAGGTGGTGTGAATAACGTTTTCGGTCTCTAATAAAATCAGTTTGTATATAATGAACTGTTTCACTGTGACACTGATATTTTTTTTTTTTTTAAAGATTTTATTTATTTATTTAACAGAGATGGAGACAGCCAGCGAGAGAGGGAACACAAACAGGGGGAGTGGGAGAGGAAGAAGCAGGCTCATAGCAGAGGAGCCTGATGTGGGGCTCGAACCCAGAACGCTGGGATCACGCCCTGAGCCGAAGGCAGACGCTTAACCGCTGTGCCACCCAGGCGCCCCAATATTTCTTGCAAAATTTTTTACTTTCCTCTTGAAGAATTAAGCCTTACTATAGCCTTTAGTGGGAGACTAGTTAAGCTAGAGAAAAATGGCCTCATCTCTGTGCTAAGAATATCATTATTTTGGTGTCAGTTCACACATTTTAATTTTTACAAGTGCAGTGAGAACATAACCAAGAAACAACAAACTAGGAGAGATCAGAGCAGTCTTGATGGTGAATGTGCTTTGCAATCTGAATCCTAAGGGATGAGCACTGGTTACATAGCTGTGTGCAGGCACATGCACTCTGGGAGTCATTCAAGGCAAAGTACACAAGCCTTTTCTGTCATGTTTGCTGCATCTGGACTCCATGATCCACTGTCTAGTCTCAAGTTTTGTGGCATTGAGGTATTACTGCTAGCAGCATTTCTGCTAACAGCAATAGTCATTTCTCCGTGCTGGATCATAGTTATGAGAATTTACATTGAAATTAATAGTCCAGAGCTGTCCCCATTACTTTCCCTCCAGCCTGCCTACCAGTTTTGAAAACCGTTACTTGTAATATATGTCTTCTTAAAATACTCAAGACAGTTTTTATTTTCTGTACCAAGCCCTGGCAGATAATTATGGTTTGTAAAGAGGCTGGCTTCAAGTAGTCTTAAGGTTTAGATAAGTTGAATAGTCTTACTGGCCCCATGGTTTCCTATCTTGTGACTAGAAAGGTGATACATATCAACAATTAGAACTGTCTGGACACTTGGAAGTAAAGGGCGCTTATACAGCTTATATTTCAGGTTATGTTCTCTATGGCATTTGATGTTGTAAGTAAATTATTTTAAAAAGGAATATTATATCACCGACATAATTCTGATGTGGAATCAGTGATAGGGTTTCCAACTTTAGACAAGATATTCTGCTCTAGTACACGAGCTACCTTAACTGAAAACCAAGAGGTGAAGGCACATTTCGTAGCAATTCTCAATAGACATAGTGGGTTTGGAATGGGATGGTGAATTTTTAAAAAGAGATTGATCTTTCCTTTGATTTAGTTTTATTTATGAGATTTTGAAATTCTAAAGAATGTCAAAGGATCTTTGAGAGACGTAATTGAGGAAGCACAGAATGGTATCAAACAAGAATTAAGAACCGTTGTGATTATGGATAGACTGGCCACTATATATGTCCAGTTGTAGGATATTGTAGGATAACGGCAAGCTTTCTGTTTCTCCCATTCTGTGTGCTTCCTCTGCTCTCCCAAGCACTGGTACCACAAAGATGAAGTAGTATTTTAATCCCTAGATTTTGTTTGCTTTCACTACACAGTTTTATGTTATCTTATGTTGTTATGAGAGGATTCATCCAAATGTTCATACTTCGTCAATTAAGAAGCACGAGCACACACATGATAACATTTTACAATGATGCTGAACTAGGAAAAGAAAGCCAGGGTTAAATACAGTGAAGGACTTAAAGCAGTAAGAGTATATTACCTTGTTGGAAGATTGGGCTAAGATCATGATGTTACAATGTTACTGATGGAGAATCACACTCAGTCATGTCTGTTAGCCATTTCTTGAGCATCTACTGTGAGCCAGATAAATAAGACACACTCTGTACCTTTAAAGAGCTCAAAAGTGTGTGTGTGTGCATGTGTCCATGCATATGTGTGTGTGAAGAGTATACACCCGGAAGTCATGTTACCTGGATATAAATCCAAGTTGCATGTATACTGTCTTTATGTGACCTTGGACAAATTACTTCACCATCTGTAAATGGTGATGGTAACACCTCACAGGATTATTATGAAGATAAATAAGTTAATTGGTGTAAGATGTTTACAGTGCCTGATACCTCAAAAGCAGTTAGTGAATATTAGCTATTAATTTCATCAACATTGTTACCTTCACATGGCTGCTTCATCATTCTGGTCTGTCACATCTAGTGGGTCTTCCTAATCACCTGTCACTCTTATCTACTTACTGTTTCACTTTTTGGAGGTTCTTACAAGACACTCCCCTTTCCTTCCAACAAGTCCTCCTTTGGTATTTGAGCCATTTTCAGGGGAAATATATTTCTGTTTATTTCCCCAAATACTCCAAGGAGATGCAAAGAGCACCAGGTAGGAGAAGATGAGACAACCCACCTGGGCTGCAGGAAGGATGAAGGGTGCCCTAAAGATGTGTTTTGGAGAAAAGGCAGGATGAAGGAGGCATCAGGTCCCTCTGTAGAGGAGAGGTCAGGCTTTACCCAGTGAGATCAGAAGCCTAACAGCCTTCAGTATCACCTCTCAGTACAAGGTCCTCTGGGCTGAGCTCAGCTGCCCTCACTGTCAAGTTATGACCATGTTATTGAAGGTCTCTGATGCCTGAAAAGTGAGAGTAGCTTCATTAGTTTTGGGTAAGTCAAATGTGATTAGAACCCATTGTGCAGTCACTGGTACAGGTCCTGAAAGAACCAAGGCACTTACCACTGAGTGCTTCCTAGGAGCCTATCTCTGTGCTGGGCATCGAAGGGGAGTCAGACACGTCAAACAGGATTTTAAGCAGTTGTGTTAGGGGGAAAATATTACTGATGAAGAAGCCATTGATGAAAGTGTGACAAGGCTGTGTGGCTTGAGAGATACAGAAAGTAAAGCATTAAAGGTGAATAGGAAAAGAATTATAATGATTAATAATATTGTTAGCAGCAGCAGTTGGGCCTCGTGGCTGGCTGTGCACCTAAACTGTATAGTGTAACCTGAACTTTAAGCTAAGGGTTCTATATGCAGTATTCAAACAAATGTTTCCAGTTGTGCACCCACATTCCTGGGACTGAATCAGCCTATTGAGACTGGCAGTTGCCTTCTATACAGTCATACTTCAGAGATGCAGGTTTGGTTACGGACCACTGGAATAAAACGTATTGCAATGAAGTGAGTCCACCGAATTTTTTGGTTTCCCAGGGCACTTAAAAGTTATATGTTGTAGTCTATTAAGTATGCAATAGCATTATATTTTCAAAAAGTACATACCTTAATTGAAAAACACTTTATTGCTAAAAAATGCTAAGCATTTTCTGAGCTTTAGTAAGTCATGATCTTTTTGCTGGTGGAGGAGGGTGTCTTGTTGAAGGCTGCTGACTGATCAGAGTGGCAGTTGCTGAAGGTTGGGGTGGCTGTGGCAATTTCTTAAAATAGGACAGCAATGACATTTGCTGCATCAGTTGACTTTTCCTCTCAAGAATGACTTCTCTATCATGAAATGCTGTTTGATAGCATTTTGGCCATGGCAGAACTTTCAAAACTGGAGTCAATCTTCTCAAACTTTGTTGCTGCTTTATCAACTAAGTTATGTAATAACCTAAATCCTTTGCTGTCATTTCAGCAGTCTTCACCATCTTTACCAGGAGTGGACTCCATTTTAAGAAACCATTTTCTTTGCTCATCCGTAAGAAGCAACTCCCCATCCCTTCAGTTTGATCATGAGACTGCAGCAATTCAGTCCCATCCTCAGTCTCCACTTCTAATTCTAGTTCACTTGCTATTTCCATCACATCTGCAGTAACTTCCTCTATCCAAGTCTTGAATCCCTCAAAATCATCCACAAGGGTTGGAATCAACTTCTGTTCATGTTGATAATTTGTCCTCTTTCCATGAATCATGAATCATGAATGGCATCTAGAAGGATGAATTCTTTCCAGAAGATTTTTATTTACTTTGCCCAGATCCATCAGAGGAATCACTATTTATGGCAGCTATAGCCTTACAAAGTTCTTTTTTTTTTTTTAAAGATTTTATTTATTTATTTGACAGAGAGAGTACGAGCAAGGAGAGCAGCAGGCAGAGGGAGAAGCAGGCTCCCCACTGAGCAGGGAGCCTGATGTGGGGCTCGATCCCAGGACTCTGGGATCATGACCTGAGCCGAAGGCAGATGCTTAACCGACTGAGCCACCCAGGTGCCTCCAAAATTATTTCTTAAATAACTACTTCTTGATTTATGGGCTGCAAAATGGATGTTGTGTTAGCAGGCATGAAAATATTAATCTCATTGTGCACTTCTATCAGAGCTCTTGGGTAACCAGGTGCATTGTCAATTTGACCATAATATTTTGAAAATAATCTTTTTCTCTGAGCAGTAGGTCTTAACAGTAGGCCTAAAATATTCAGTAAACCATGCTGTAAACAGATGTGCTGTCATCTGGGCTTTGTTGTTCCATTTATAGAGCACAGGCAGAACAGATTTAGCCTAATTCTTAGAGGTCCTGGGATTTCCAGAACGGTAAATGGACACTAGTTTCCGCTTAAAGTCATCAGCTGCATTCACCCCTAAGAAGAGTCAGCTTGTACTTTGAAGCTTTAAGCCAGGCATTGGCTTCTCTCCAACTGTGAAAGCCCAAGATGACATCTTTTTCCAATGGAATGTGTTTCATCTATGTTGAAAATCTGCTGTTTAGTGTAGCCACCTTCACTAATTATTTTAGCTCGAGCTTCTGGATAACCTCTTCAGCTTCTGCGTCAGCACTTACTGCTGCACTTTGTACTTTTATAGAGATGCCTTCTTAAACCGCATGAATCAACCTCTCCTGGCTTCCAGCTTCTCTTCTGCAGCTTCCTCACCTCTCTCAGCCTACCTAGAATTGAAGAGTTAGGGCCTCCCTGTGGATGAGGCTTTGGTATATGGGAATGTTGTGGCTGGTGTTCACACATTTGTGTGTTCGCTGGAGTAGCACTTTAAATTTTCTTCAAGAACTTTGCCTTTGCCTTCACAACTTGGCTCTTTGGTGCAAGAGGCCTAGCTTTCAGCCTGTTTTGGCTTTTGAAAACCTTCCTCACTAAGCTTAATCATTTCTTAACTTTTGCGTTAAAGTGAGAGATGTGTGACTCTTCCTTTCATTTGAGCACTTAGAGGCCATTGTAGGGTTATCGTTGGCCTAATTTCAATATTGTGTCTCAGGGAATGAGGAGGCCTGAGGAGAGGAGAGAGATGGGGGAACAGGACATTAGTGGAGCAGTCAGAACACTCTATTGATTAAGTTCATGGTCTTATATGAGTGCAGTTCCTGGCACCCCAAAACAATGACAATAGTGACATCAAAGATCACTGATCACAGATCACCATAACAAATATAATAATAAAGGAAAGGTTTTAAATATTGTAAGAATTCCCAAAATGTGACAGAGACCCAAAGCAAGCAAATGCTGTTGGAAAAATGATGTCAACAGATTTGTTTGATGCAAGTTTGCCACAAATCTTCATCAGTTTGTAAAAAATGCAAATCACAATAAAGTGAAGTGCAAGAAAATGAGGTATGGCAAAAAAGCCTGGGAAGTCCCTTCATTTCTCAAGCCTTGATTTCTAAATCAAAGCAAAATTAATTCCTGTGTTACCAGGTGGTTGTGAAAAATTAAAGAAAATATTCATAAAGCAAACAACGGAGTGCCTGGCACATGTGAGTTGCTTGGTGTGTTTTTCTCACGTTTATTAATCCTCCCACTGACTACGAGGTGAATGTCACAATCCCCTCCCTGGCATTGTCAGCACCCTGACACTCAACTCTAGCAAGTTTCCTGGAGGCACACATCTCAAGAACATAGGCTAGATTTGAACACCCAGTAAAAAACCATACAATTGCCCCATGACAATATTGTGTCTCAGAAGATTAAGGATTCTTTTGGCAACCACACAGTCCTCTTACACCTCGTTGAACAAAAAATATTCCCTTTGGCATACTGTTCCTTCAGCCTAGAATGTCTTCCTTTTCTCCTTTATTATCAAGCTCATCTGCCAGAGGGACTACTGCCCACCTTACAAAATTCACTTTAGTTGTCACCCAGGCTTCCTCAGACACCAATGGAGGAAATGAGGAATCAAAAAGCTGTAAGACATATAGAAAATCAAGAGCAGAAAAGGCAGAAATTCCTCCTTTCCAGTAATTACTTTTAATGTAAATGGATTAAATTTCCAATAAAAGAGACTTGCAGAATGGATTAAAAAATGATCCAAGCAAATGCTAGTCTACAAGTGAGTCACAGTAGATCGAAAGACACAAATATGTTAAAAGTCAAAGGGTCGAAAAGCTCTTTTATGCAAGTAGTAACCAAAGCAGCTGTGGTACTTCCTATATTAATATCAGACAAAATAGACTTTAAATCTAAAAGGTTACAAGTGACAAGGTCATTATATTTTAATAAAGTGTTCACAGGAAAAAGATATCACAATGATCTAATTGCACATTTGCACATCTAATAACAGTCCCATGAAAAGATGAGGCAAAATTGACCGAATTAAAGGGAAAAATAGACTATTGTATGTTTACTATTTGGAGACTTCAATAGTCTACTTGAAATAATAGATAGTTCACCACACAGAAGATAAATAAAGGAATAAAGGACTTGAACAACTCAATAAACCAACTACATCTAACAGACAAATAACAATACTCGACCTCAAAACTGCAGAACACACCTTCTTCTCAATTGCACACAGCCCATTTTTCATGATGGGTTTATTTATTAGCCTATAAAACAAGTATCAATAGATTGAACAGATAGATGTCATACAAAGTAATTTTCTTGACCACAACAGGAAGAAGTTAGAAATTAATAAGGAAAAGTGGACAAATATGCAGAAATGAAACTATGCACTCTTAAACAACGACTAAGGTCTTGAATGTTTGTGTCCTCCCCAAGTTCCGATGTTGAAGTCCTACTACCCAATGTGATGGTGTTAAAAGGTGGGTCTTTTGAGAGGTGCTTAGGTCGTAATGGTGGAACCCTCATGAATGGGATTAGTGCTCTTATAAAAGAGATCCCACAGAACTCTCTAGCCCCTTCTGGCCTGTGAGGATACAAAAGAAGTCTGCAACCTGAAAGAGAGCCTGACAATGCTGGCACCCTGATCTCAGACTTCCACCCTCAAGAACTGTGAAAAATACATTTATGCTGCTTATAAGCTACCCAATCTCTGGTATTTTGTCCTGAGTGGACTAAGAAAACAACCAATGGGTCAAAGAATAAATCACAAATCAGAAGATATTAATCAGAAAAGACTAATGAAAATGAAAACCCAGCATACCAAAATTAATGGTATATAGAAAGAGTAGTGCTAGGAGGGAAACTTATAAATTGCCTACATGAGAAAATATCTGGAATCAATAACCTAACTTTACACCCTCAGTAACTACAAAAAGGACAAATTAAACAAAAAGGTACAGAAGAAGGAAATAATAATAATAATTAAAAAAAAAACCAAAGTCTAGATAAACCAAATAGAAAATAGAAAAACACAGAGAAAATCAATGAAACCAGAAGTTGGCTCTTTGAAAAGATCAACAGAATTGGCAGACCTTTACCTAGACTGACAAAGCGAAAAAAAGAAAATACAAATAACTAAAACTGGAACTGAAAATGGAGATATTACTACCAACCTTACAGAGGTAAAAAGGATTATAAGACAATATTAAGAACAACTGTAGGGGCACCTGGGTTGCTCAGTTGGTTAAGCGTCCAAATAATTTTGGCTCAGGTCATGATCTCAGGGGTCATGAGATCAAGCCCCTTGTCAAGCTCCATTCTAGGCATGGAGCCTGCTTAAAATTTTCTCTCCCCCTCCCCCCCCATTATTTGTGTGTGCTCTCTCTCTCTCTGTCAAAACAAAACAACTGTACACCAACAAATTATTTTTTTCTTTCTCCAAATTTTTATTTAAATTCCAGTCAGTTAACATACAGTGTAATATTAGTAAATCAATAAATTAGATAACCAAACAGAAATGGACAAAATCCTTGAAACACAGAAATTACTTAAACTGACTTGAAGAAATAGAATATTTCAACACATCTACAAAGAGATTGAATCAGTAATCAAAAACCTCCCAAAAAAGAAAAGTCCTGGACCAGATCACTGTACAAGTGAATTCCACTAAACATTTAATGAAGAATTAACACCAATCCTTCTTCTCAAGCTTCCAAATAATTAAGAGGAGGAAACACTCCCTAACGTATTCTATGAGGCCAACATTGTTCTGATAAAGAAATCACATGAAAAGAAAATTACAGGTTAGTGTTCTTTGTGAATATAGTTGCAAAAATCCTCAACAAAATATTAGCAAATAGAATCTGACATATTAAAAGTTTTGTTCAGCACGACCAAGTAGAATTTATCCCAGCAATGCAAGAGTGAGAAGAAAATCAACCAATGTAATCCATCCCATTAATCAAATGAAGAAAAAACTCACATGATCATCTTAATTTATGCAGAAAAGGTATTCAACAAAATCCTATAACCTTCATGATAAAAATGCTCAGACAACTAGGAATAGAAGGAAAACTTCTCAATGTGATGAAGGTATACATGAAAAAAACTACAGCTAACATTATCCTCAGTGCTGAAAGACTGAAAGCTTTTTCTCTAAGGTCAGAAAAAAGACAGGAGACCTGCTTTCACAGTTACCATTCAGCGTTGTACTTGAAGTTCTACCCCAGAGCTACAAGGCAAGAAAAGGAAATAAAAGGCATCCAAAATGGAAAGGAGATTGTAAAACTGTTTTTGCAGCTGACATGATCCTCTATATAAAAGGATTCATTTAAAAATTCACAAAAACTAATAAGGTTAATACATGAATTCAGCAAAGTTGCAGGGAAAATCAGTACCCCAAATCAATTCTGTACCTATGGAACAGCAATGACCAATCCCAAAAGGAAATTAAGAAACTCCTTCCATTTATAATAGTACCTACCAGAGGAAAATATTTAGTAATCAATCTAACCAAGATGAAATATTTGCTGAAAACTAAAACACATTGCTGGAGAAAATTAAAGATGTCCTAAATAAATGGAAAGATATCTCATGTTCGAAAGAAAACAGAAAGACTTAACATTGTTAAGATGTCAAGCATACCCAAAGAGATTCACAGATTCAATGCAATTAAAATTCCAACAGCCTTTTTATTTTTCCCCCCCGGAAATGGGAATGCCAATCCCCAAATTCATAATGGAATTACAAAGGGCCCCAAGTAGCCAAAACAATCCTAAGAAGAATAAAGTTGGAAGACTTGTATTACCCAACTTCACAATTTATTACAGTGCTACATTGGTTATAACAGGATGGCAGTGACATAAAGACAGACATAAGCCCTCACATATATGGTCAATTAATTTTCAACAAGGATGCCAAGACCATTTAAGAGGAAGGACACTGAAAAAATTGAAAAGCAGGCAATATTTCCTAACTTATTTTATGATGCCAGCATTGCCCTGATACCAGAATCAGACAAAGATACTACAAGAACGAAAAACAAAACAAAACAAAAAAAACCCCACAGACCAGTATCCTTTATGAAAATGGATGCAAACATACTGAAAAGACTAGCAACAGACATTTCTCTAAAGAAGATATATAAATGGTTAAAAAAACATGAAAAATGGTCAACATAATTAGTCATCAGAAATGCAAATCAAAACCACAGTGAGATCACTGCCGAGATGGCTATAACAGGAAAATTTTAAAAAGGGAAAAGAAGTGTCAGTGACATTGTAGAGAAAATGGAATACTTTGTGCAATGCTTATGGGAATGTAGAAATGGTACAGCCCTTGTGGAATATAGTATTTTGATTCCTCAACTGATTAAATATAGAACTCTCATATGTCTCAGCAGTTCCACTTCTAGATATATACTCAAAAGAATTGAAAGCAGGGACTCAAACAGATAATTGATCACCAACGTTTATGGTGACAGCATTATTAACAATAGCCAAAGAGGATGAAAAACAAGCCAAATATCCATCAACACATGAACTGATGAACAAAATGTGGCATATACATACAATGGAGTATTATTCAGCCTTAAAAGGAATAGAATTCTGTTACATACTACAATATTTATGAACCTTGGAACCATTATACTGCGATAAGCCATACACAAAAGGACAAATATGGTATGATTACATTTATATGAGGTACCTAGACTAGGGCAATTCATAAAGACATAAAGTAGAATAAGAGGTTACCAGCAGCTGGGGGCAGTGTGGAAAGAGGAGTTATTGTTCAATTGAACCGTTACTGTTTGGGATGATGAACAAGTTCTAGAAATGGATAGTGCTGAGAGATGCACAGCAGTGTGAATGTACTTAATACTATTGTACATTTAAAAATGGTTAAAATGGGGGCACCTGGGTGGCACAGTGGTTAAGCGTCTGCCTTCGGCTCAGGGCGTGATCCCGGCGTTATGGGATCGAGCCCCACATCAGGCTCTTCCGCTATGAGCCTGCTTCTTCCTCTCCCACTCCCCCTGCTTGTGTTCCCTCTCTCGCTGGCTGTCTCTATCTCTGTCAAATAAATAAATAAAGTATCTTTTAAAAAAATGGTTACAATGATAAACTTTATATTATATATATCCTACAATAAAAAGAAAAAACCTCAATACACTATACGTAGCCTTCTTGTTCTAGGGAAATTGGCTGCTATGTCTTTGTTTCTAACAGAAGTAAGGCAAAAGGGAGAAACCCATGCAAATTATCCAAATTTCATATAAGATAATATATATTTTGTGGTGATTTTCAGAATGCCACAAGCCACACCTGCTAGGTTTTGTCTCTTGGAGCTAACTTATCTCTGCCGGAATCCTCCAGTAGACAAGTTAATGGAAATTACAGACTGAGACTAGAATGGAACACGTCAGGAAAAGACAGGACCGTCTGCAAGTACTCACTAATTACATTGAGAAGAACCTGATTTTTTGGAAGTGTGGCAGGTCCTAACATGTAAACAAATTGCTTAATTATTTGTGGTTTTATTTCTCCTTTAAAAATTATTTTTGTAAGAATAATAGTCTCATGCAGGATTACTCATTGACAATTAGCACTTATGTGAGAAAAAAAACCATTTGTTGATGACTGTAGGATGCTAATTATATTATGATTTAAATTCTGAAATTGTTATGAAACATACAAACCCATTTCCTCATTGTAAATCTTAGGAGAATTGAGACACTGAAAGGCCCAAGACATAGATGCAGGAAATGTTGAGAGAATATGTGAATTCTTTTTTTTTTTTTTTAAAGATTTTATTTATTTATTTGACAGAGATAGAGACAGCCAGCGAGAGAGGGAACACAAGCAGGGGGAGTGGGAGAGGAAGAAGCAGGCTCACAGCGGAGGAGCCTGATGTGGGGCTCGATCCCATAACACCGGGATCACGCCCTGAGCCGAAGGCAGACGCTTAACCGCTGTGCCACCCAGGCGCCCCAGAATATGTGAATTCTTATAGTAATTGAGTAAATCAGTAGTTTACAGTATGGTCCTTGGAGCAGCAACATCAGCACCGTGAAACCTGGCATAAATGCAAATTCTTAGAACGTTGTTTCTGGCAGAGAGGAACATCTGAACAAAGGTCTGGTAGCTGGAGAGGCTGGGTTTTAGGGAGGAAAAGAAGTTCTGTTGTGTTGAGGTAGTTTGTGGTGGTTGGGAGAGCATTCATCAAGGCAGAGATGGGGAGGGGTTGGAGCCTAAGGTATCTTTCCTGATATATTAGGGGTTTGGATTTCATCCTAAGAGCAACAGGAAATGTGGAAACAAAGGAGCACCTTCTTCATGCCCTAGGGACAGACTGGGTCATTAATAAGGGAACAGATGCTGGGCTGAAGAATGGACCACCTCTAGAAGGCACCCTTGCAGGCATCCAGCCTCTATAGCAGGGTCTTCTAGTTTCTCCATAGGAGCAAAGGCCCAGAGCTATTTTAAAAAATTGTTCAGAGTCTCCATGATGGAATTTTGTTGTTGTTTTGTTTTACAAACCCTTTGGGGACCCTCAACCTACGCCTCTAGGCTGAATGGAGGTGGACTCCCAAGAAGTACCTGGTTGGAGAGAGAACTGGGAGGTCCCAGTTCTATAAGCCATTTAGTTATACTCCCATATATCAGATACAACACACACCCAATGCAAATAGGAGTATGGATAGATCACTATTTAGTCATGACTATACAGAGGCTGTACATTTTGAAAAGGTTTCCTTTTACTAAAACATGAAAGCTAATCAGCGATCACTTGAGCCCCCAGGAGACAAACAAGAAGACAGACTCACGGGTGCCTAAATGCAGAGAATTGAGAGCAGTCTTGATGGGCCTTCTGAGGACCCCACCTTTCACAGGCAGTGCTAGAGTTGTCCGTTTACATTTGTTTATGTAATTTCTGCAAGAATGCAGGTCTCCCCACTGAAATATTTACAGGAATGCAAAACTATTCACAAATCATGTCTGACATCTAATCAAAGATAAATGATGACATACAGAAACAAGAGAATATAACCTAAATCAGAAGAAAAACCAATCATTTAAAATAAGCACAGAATAAAAGTAAAAGTAGAAGACATTAAAACAGAATAACGTATTCCATATGTCTAAGAAGCAAGGAGAAAGACTGAACATGTTAAGTAGGAACATGAAAGACCTAAGGAAGACCTTAGTCTAATTAAAAGAGATAAAAACTATCATTTATGGTATGAAATACACTGGCTGGAACTAAGGGCAAAGTGGACATTGCAGAAGAAAAGTTAAGGAACCTGGATGGTGTAGCAGTAGAAACTATTCGAAATGAAACTGAGAGAAACAAACAAAATATCAATGAGCTGTGAGACAACTTTGAAGGAACTAATACACACATATAATTGACAGCCCTGAAAGAGAGGTAGACAGACAGAAAATCATTGGAAGAAACAATGCCTGAAATGTTTCTAAATTGTTGGAAACTAAAAACCTACAGAACAAAGAAGTCTAAGAAAATTTCACCAAGGCTGGAGCTTGGGAAAATGGTGAAATAGGAGGATGCCGAGCTCACCCTGTCCCATGTTTTCAACTAGATATCATTCACGTCCAAGTCAGTAAACCATAGAGTGATCTGAAGACTGGCAGAGCGAACTCCACAGCTAAATACAGAGAAAAAGCTGCATGTGAGAGGTTAGGAAGGTCAGAAGGATGCAGGGAGGCAGCCTGAAGGAGGGAGGGAGCCGCGTTTTGCCGAGAGGGTGGAGAAACAGGCCCTCACACCAAGGAGTTCACATGGGAAAGACTAAGATAGCATTTGGCTTTAAAAACCAGAGGGGCTGAATTCTGTGAGTTTGTAAAATCAGTGGGGACTTGAAACCTGGAGCTTTAGAGGTCAGCTGACCCAGCACTAGGGGAGCCAGGAAAGCAAGCGATCGCTGGGTCCCTGTCCTTTTAAAAAGACAGCAGACTGCATGGCTGCATGGCGAGGCAACATAAAAATGCCAGTTTACACAACACTGGGGGCACACAGGAGACAGATCTGTTCATATTGAATTCAGAGCATGTTGGGGGACTTCTCCAAACAAGGGAGCTAGCAGGTGCCATCCCCTCCCCCCTCACCTTGCATAAGCACAAAGCCAACTGTGGGGTTAGGGCTGCAAAGACACTTGTTACCTAACCCACTAGCAGTGTGCCACACCCATGAGTTCTCCTGAGGACTTGCCCATTCCAAGCCTGCTAGCCTAGGCCCTGGGCTCCGCAAATTTGATAAAGCCTCAAGTGCCCAGCCCAGCTGTTTAGAGCACAGCTGCCACCACTCACCACACACATCTGCCATGCCATGCCCAGTTGTGTGCCCCAGCCACCCTTGTGTTTTACCCAGCCTCGCACCCCAAGCCAGCATCGCATGCTGTGCCCAGCCAAACACCCACAGATGCTATGTTACAGCAACTAAGAGTCTGTGGGTCCGGAGCTAGACTCCTGGAATTTCTTTTTCAAGTTGTTATTTCTATTTTAGTTAACATACAGTGCAATATTAGTTGCAGGTGTAGAATTTAGTGATTCATCACTTACATACAACACCCAGTGTTTACCACCACAAGTGCCCTCCTTAATACACATCATCCATTTAACCCATCCCCCCTCCCCTCCCCTCCAGCAACCCTCAGTTTGTTCTCTACAGTATGTTTTCTGGTTTGCCTCTCTTCCCTCCTGCCATGTTAATCTGTTTTGTTTCTTAAATTCTACATATGAGTGAAATCATATGGTACTTGTCTTTCTCTGACTGACTTATTTCACATAATACATGGCTGAGTACTATTCCATTGGAGATATATATCACATCTTCCTTTTCCATCATCAGTAGATGGACATTTGGGATCGTTCCTTCATTTGGCTATTGGTGCTAATGCTGCTATAAACATTGGGGTGCATGTATCCCTTCAAATCAGTATTTCTGTATCTTTTGGGGAAAGACCTAGTAGTGCAATTGCTGGGTCGCAGGGTGGTTCTCCTTTTAACTTTTTGTGGAACCTCCATGCTATATTCCAGAGTGGCTGCATCAGCTTGCATTCCTTCCAACAGTGTAAAGAGGGTTCCCCTTCCTCCACATTTTGACAATGCCTGTTGTTTCCTGTGTTGTTAATTTTAGCCTTCTGACAAGTGTGAAGTGATATCTCATTGTAGTTTTGGTTTGTATTTCCCAGATGATGAGTGATGTTGAGCATCTTTTCATGTGAATGTTGGCCATCTGTATGTCTTTGGAAAGATGTCTATTCGTGTCTTCCCGATTTTTATATGGATTATTTGTTTTTTTGGGTGTTGAGTTTTTTAAGTTCTTTATATATTTTGGATACTAACTCTTTATTGGATGTGTCATTTGCAAATATTTTCTCCCATTCCGAAGGTTGCCTTTTAGTTTTGGTGATGGATTCCTTCGCTGTACAGAAGCTTTTTATCTTGATAAACCAACAGTTTATTTTTGCCTTTGTTTCCCTTGCCTCAGGAGATGTATCTAGTAAGAAATTGCTATGGCCCCTGTCAAAGAGGTTACTGCCTGTGTTCTCCTCTAGGATTTTGATGGTTTCAGGTCTCACATTTAGGTCTTTCATCCATTTTGAATTAATTTTTGTGTATGCTGTAAGAAAGTGGTCTAGTTTCATTCTTTCGCATGTTGCTGTCCGGTTTTCCCAACACCATTTGTTGAAGAGACAGTCTTTTTTCCATTGGGTATTCTTCCCTGCTTTGTTGAAGATTTGTTGACCATATAGTTGTGGATTCATTTCTGGGTTTTCTCTTCTGTTCCATTGATCTACGTGTCTGTTTTTGTGTCAGTACCATACTGTCTTGATCACTAGAGCTTTGTAATATAATTCAAAGTCCCTAATTGTGTGATGCCTCCAGCTTTGCTTTTCTGTTTCAGGATTGCTTGGGCTATTCAGGGTCTTTTGTGGTTCCATACAAATTTTAGGATTGTTTGTTCAGGCTCTGTGAAAAATGGTGGTGGTATTTTGATAGGGATTGCATTAAATGGGTAGATTGCTCTGGGTAGTAGAGACATTTTAACAATATTTGTTCTTCTAATCCATGAGCATGGAATATTTTTCCATTTCTTTGTGTCATCTTCAATTTCTTTTCATAAGTGTTCTATAGTTTTCAGAGTACAAATCTTTTACTTCTTTGGTTAGATTTATTCCTAGGTATCTTATTATTTTTGGTGCAGTTGTAAATGAGATTGATTCCTTGATTTCTCTTTCTGTCGCTTCATTGTCAGTATATAGAAATACAACAGATTTCTGTGCATTGATTTTGTATCCTGTAACTTTACTGAATTCGTGTGTCAGTTCTGGTAATGTTTTGGTGGAGTCTTTTGGGTTTTCTGTACAGAGTATCATGTTATCTGCAAATAGTGAAAGTTTGACTTCTTCCTTGCAGATCTGGATGCCTTTTATTTCTTTTTGTTGTCTTATTGCTGTGACTAGGACTTCCAGTACTATGTTAAATAACAGTGCTGAGAGTGGACATCTCTATCTTGTTCCTGACCATACAGGAAAAGCTCTCAGAGGATGATATTAGCTGTGGGTTTTTCATATATGGTCTTTATTATATTGAGATATGTTCCCTCTCTCCCTACTTTGTTGAGGGTTTTTATCATGAATGGATGTTGTACTTTGTCAAATGCTTTTTCTGCATCTATTGAGATGATCATATGGTTCTTTTATTAATGTGGTGTATCATACTGATGGATTTATGAATATTGAAACACACTTGCAGCCTGGAATAAATCCCACTTGATTGTGGTGAATGATTCTTTTAGTGTACTCTTGGACTTGATTTGCTAGTATTTTGTTGAGAAGTTTTGCATCCATGTTCCTCAGGGATATTGACCTGTAATTCTCCTTTTTAATGGGGTCTTTGTCTGGTTTTGGAATCAGTGTAATGCTGGCTTTGTAGAATGAATTAGGAAGTTTTCTTCTATTTTTTGGAATAGTTTGAGAAGAATAGGTATTAACTCTCCTTTAAATCTTTGATAAAATTCTGTTGTGGGGGCACCTGGGTGCCTCAGTCATTAAGCGTCTGCCAGGTCATGATCCCAGAGTCCTGGGATCGAGCCCCACATTGGGCTCCCTGCTCAGCAAGGAGCCTGCTTCTACCTCTCCCTCTGCCTGCCTGCTGCTCCCCCTACTTGTACTCCTTCTCTGTCAAATAAATAAATAAATAAAATCTTCAAAAAAAATTCTGCTGTGAAGCCATCTGGCTCTGGACTTTTGTTTGTTGGGAGATTTTTGATTACTGATTCAATTTCTTTACTAGTTATTGATTTGCTCAAGGTTTCCATTTCTTCCTGTTTCAGTTTTAGTAGTTTATATGTTTCTAGGAATTTATCCATTTCTTCCAGATTGTCTGATATGGTGGCATGTAATTTTTCATAATATTCTCTTATAATTGTTTGTGTTTCTGTGGTGTTGGTTGTTATTTCTCCCCCTTCATTTGTGAGTTTATTTATTTGTATCCTTTCTCTTTTCTTTTTGATAAGTTTGGCTAGGGGTTTATCAATTTTAGTAATTCTTTCAAAGAACCAGCTCTTAGTTTTGTTGATCTGTTCTACTGTTTTTTGTTTCTATATCATTTCCTTCTGCTCTAATTTTTACTATTTCCCTTCCTCTGCTGGCTTTAAGCTTCATTTATTGTTCTTTTTCTAGTTCCTTTAGGTGTAAGTTTAGGGTGTTTATTTGAGTTTTCTTGCTTCTTGAGGTAGGCCTGTATTGCTGTGTACTTCCCTCTTAGGACCACTTTTGCTGCATCTCAAAGGTTTTGGACTGGCGTGTTTTCACTTTCATTTCTTTCCATGTTTTTTTTTTTTAATTTCTTCTTTAATTTCTTGGTTAACCCATTCATTCTTTAGTAGGATATTCTTTAACTTCCATGTTTTTGTGGTCTTTCCAAATATTTTCTTGTGGTTGACTTCAAGTTTTATAGTGTTGTGGTCAGAAAATATGCATGGTATGATCTCAATCTTTTTGTGCTTGTTGGGGCTTGATTTCTGACCCACTATGTGATCTGTTCTGGAGAATGTCCCATGTGCACTGGAGAAGAATGTGTATTCTGCTGCTTTAGGACGAAATGCTCTAAATATATCTGTGAAGTCCATCTGGTCCAGTGTGTCATTCAAAGCCATTGTTTCCTTGTTGATTTTCTGCTTAGATGATCTGTCCATTGCTGTAAGTGTTAAAGTCCCCTACTATTATTGTATTATTATCAATGAGTTTCTTTATGTTTGTTATTGTTTTATATATTTGGGTGCTCCCAAGTTGGGGGCATAATTATTTACAATGTTAGATTTTCTTGTTGGATAGTCCCCTTTATTATGTTTTAGTGTCCTTCTTCATCTCATTACAGTCTTTAAAATTTAGTTTGTCTGATGTACGTATTTTTACTCTGGCTTTCCTTTGATGTCCATTTGCTTGATAAATGTGTCTCCATCCCCTCACTTTCAATCCGCAGGTGTAACCAGGGACCTTTGTCTCCACTGTGTAAACATTCACAAGGTCCAGGGGGCCACCTATGGGGGCTGCGGGGACGAGAGGCTGGTGCCGAAGCTCCAGAGAGGCTAGGGGGTAAACCCCATTATGGGGGGAGATGGGGGAGTCAGGGGTCATACTAAAGCCTGGAGGTGGGTCTTATCCTCCTCATTGTCCTTTGGTTAGTCTGGAAGATGCTTCTGGGAAGCGGCCTCTGCCCAGAGCTCCAACCAGAAGCACAACAAAGTACAGACCTGCCACAAGCAAATGCAATGCTAAGAGAAGAAGCCAGAAGCACTGCCCGAGGTGCAACAGGAAATGCCCCTCTCCACTCTCTGTGATTGGCTGAGTGCCTGCCTCCAATGGCAGAGGCACTGCCTTCTGGGTAATATAGTTTCTGACTGCATCTTGGTGATGAGGAGCACACTTCCTGTTCTTTGAGCAATGTCATCTTAAAGTTTGAAAGGCAGGGGGTGGCTTGTAAAAAGTTGAAGGCAGAGCACACAGATTTCCATGCCTTTTAGGCAATGCCCTGCCTCAGAGGTCTTTAACATGTGACCCATACCTTAACCTTCCTCCCTGTGTACCCCTGTGGTCTCACTTCACCTCTTTGAGCCAGTATTTACAATGAAAAATGAAGATAATTCTGGAACATGGTAATATAAAATGTCCCCAGTAGCTGGGGCACAGGGGTACAAGAGCACCTGGTGCTAGGGTCCCAAACAGACCAGGTTTCACCACTTGCTGCTCACAAAATCCAAAGGCAGAAAGACAAGTGGTGGTGAAACAAGAATGGAATTTATTTTAGTGAGACCAACACTTGGAGGATGGTGGCCTAATGTCTCAAAGACCATCTCCAAAGTGCTGGAAATGCTTCCAGGTTTATATAAGGAAAATGTGGGACAAACGTGTGTGGGTACATGTAGGTGGGTAGTAAAAGTCAGGTCTTTCATTTTGTTGGGGGTCAATCATGGGTGGGGTCTTGATGGCTCAGGGCTTATTGCTTAAGGGGGTAGTTTTAGGTCCCTTCACAGGAGGCTTTGCCCACAGGGTCTTGACCTGAGTTAAGGGAAGCTGGAAAGAAGAACTTAATCAGAAAGTTTGAGGTCAAAATGGATATGTTGAAGTCCTCTTTCACTCCTAATCAGCAGTTTCTAACCTGCCAACCACATCAGGGTTACCTGGAAATTTGTTACAAATGCACATTCTCGGGCCTCACTTCAGACCTACTGAATCAGAAACAGTGGGCTGGGGCCCAGCTCTGTGCTTAAATAAGCCCTTGAGGAGTTTAATGCTCTAACACAGCTGAGACCAGACTCTTTAAATTCCAGTGAATAGGTGAAATAAAACTACATCCTTTGCGGGAGATAACTAAACAGAGCTTAGCATGAGACCTGGGGCATAATGAAGTACGTAGGAGCTGCTGTAACCCAACTAATGTGAGTTCCCTCCCCGTGAGTTATAGATAGAAACTGCACCAGGTGGAGTTGCCACATGAACGAAACTTCATTTGCTGCAAAGAAGGAGATCATTGCTCCTTTTCCTATTTCTGTTCTTGCTTGGACCTCACCCCCACCTTACGCATGCTTCCTAATACAGATAATGCATGTCCTCCCTGTAAGGATCAGGCAGTTCATGATTTCTTTGGAGTTTTCCAGCACAATAGATAACAGCTAAGGAAGGACCAGGCGAGAATGAATACACGAAGCTGTTGTGTGTGTACTCCAGCCTACCAGTGCTGGACGTCTCTAAGCCATCCCCTGGCTTCAAGGAGTAAGTGACCTCTGGAGGACACCTGGGCCCTTATCCTTGTTCTAACTGGTTCCTGGATGCCTGAGAGGACACATACACCAGACCACAATCCTCAATAAAAACCCAAGACCCCAAACAAAGATGAGACTCTTTCTCCTTTCCTTTCGGAGCCCCAGATGCTTTGTTTGTATCTCTACTCTATTTTCAACAAACTGCTCTCACGTTTGATTTCTAATCTATGTGAAGCCATGGACCCTCCTGGCTGGTCCTGTGGGATCCCATCTGGGTCGTTGGACCCGGCCTGCCCGTATCAATACCACTAAATGGTCCTCTAATTCAGCGGATCCCAAACTGTGATCTCAGGACCCACAGCATCAGGATCACTTGGAGACTTGGGAACGCAAATTTCATGCTCCACCCAGATTTAGTGACTTAGAAATGCGGTGGGTAAGGCCCAGCACTCTGTGCTACCTCAGGGTATTCAACTGGTTGTAATTAAAAGTGCAGTGACTAAAATGGGAAAACAGTATAGTTGACCCTTGAACAACATGGGTTTGAACTATGTGGCAGCCTCCCGTGTGTTTCACCAGGCCCTCGTATTCGAAGGTGCCCCGCAGCAGCTTGGCAGCACCCTCCAAGGTGAGCCTCAGCTGCTTCTGTAAGCTCCTTCAGCTCTCTCCCTCATGGCCCAGGTCCAGTGTGGCCACTGAGAATGTGGGGATCGCTGGATCAGTAGTGGTGGGAGCAATGCCAGCTCTAGAAGCGGCTGCCTGGGGCCTGTCTCCTGGGCCCAGGCAACCATTGCCTTGGCTGCCCCTTGGCAGATGGCTGCCTTGTTGCCACCAGGCTCCCTGAAGGGCTGGGGCTGACTTGGTGGCCTGGGGATCCTGGACACCCCTGCTGCTTGTGGCTGCATCTGCCAGAGTGGCTTGGAGGCTCCCCTTCTCCTTACTAGCCACTAGCGGCTCTATATGCGGAATTTTACAGTACAGGACTATAAATATATTTTCTTTATGATTTTCTTAATGACATTTTCTTTTCTCTAGCTTACTTTATTGTAAGAATATTGTACATAATACATATAACATACAAATGTATCTTAATTGACTGTTTATGTTATTGGTAAGGCTTCTGGTCAACAGTAGGCTATTAGTAGACAAGTTTCAGGGAAGTCAAAAGTTATATGTGAATTTTCAACTGCATGAGGGTTGGCATGGGTGCCCCTAACTTCTGTGCTGTTCAGGGGTCCACTGTACTGCCTACCTCATGGGAAATGACATAAAAAGGGATTAACACAGGACCTGGCATACAGTGTTCAATACATAGAGCCATTATTATTGGTAACATAATCATGAGCCTTACACATATACTGATGTGTTGGGGGGTAAGTCGGATATGCCTTTTTGCAGTCATTGGCTGTATTTGATCAAACATAAAATACAATGGCTCACTGAATCAACAAGTAACCTCATAGGTCATGGTAAACATTTTTGTATAAAATGGCACTTTCATGCCACTTGCCTCAATCACCTGCTTACTTTTCACTTATCTTACCAGCTCATGTAGGAATGTTTCATAAACCTCAGGTATCCTTATTACTCAAATGATGCATTCATGCATCCACATGATTGAACACTTGGGAATATCAAGACTAAGTAGACCCAAGTAGAGGGGACTTGACATGGTTTCAAGTTTGTGAGATAAGCTGACAGGTCATTATTTACCTCTAATTCTCAGGAACCAGGACCTCACTTCTGTTCCTGTCTTCCTGCTGGCTTCAGGGCAGTCAGGCACAGGTACAAATGTGCGACTGTGACACAGCCTAGACTTCCAGCACTTCAGGGGCAGTAGGTCCCATCCTCATCAAGACCCCATCAGCGTGACCTGAAACTCTACACCCCAAGGGAGCACTAAATCATGTGCAAGTGTGATAACCAAAACCACTAGGGTCAAGGAGGCAAACTCATGCAGGAGCACAAAAGAGAAAACAGAGTGAAGATACAACTGCACACTCCCGTCTGCCCATATTCCGTTGGCCACAACTCCTTCACGTGGTTCCAAATTAAGTGTAAGAGAAGCTGGGATGTGCTGTCCTCCTGAGCATCCAGAAAGAGAGAATGGGACTGGGAGGCATCTTGCCAGTTTATAGGACAACCCATCAATGTAGTCATCAGAGAATCATTTCATTATTCCTCCTATTCATTCAAAACTCTCAGCTATGGACTTGGCTCTCTGACCTTAGGTTACATTGGAATGTTAATCTTTGCCAAATAGCAGTTAGGTAATAAACATATCTTTTTAATGGGAAAATACATACAAAAGAAACATTTTTTTTTGGTAAGAAAAAATTCCAACTGAAACCAAACCAAATATCAGACATTTTGCTAATTATCATCCTGCTTTTCTTCAAAAACTCGTGTAAAAACATGCCACATTTTTCTACTGAAATAAGGTAGCATATCACTTTTTTCACACTTTATTTTAGGTCAAATGATCTGAAAAAAAATTATGTGAAATTCATTTAGGTCAAAAAGAGTCAAATATCTGCAGTTTCATTTGGCCCAACCTAATAAACTAAGCACTTCCCAATTTGATTATTACTTTAGTTATGATTTTGATACCAGTGAATTATTCTGTTTTGTTAATAGAATCATATTTTTCAAAGTAAGTCAGATATTTTAAAAGCTTTCAACTATTTTATGCTCAAGCAATGCTAATATGAAAATTCATCTGCATACACATACCATTTTTCTACTATGGATCCTTTGAATGTCTGAAGATTTAATGTGTAGAAGTTATGAAATTAACAAGCCTCT
Source organism: Ursus maritimus (assembly GCF_017311325.1). Classification (NCBI taxonomy): domain Eukaryota; kingdom Metazoa; phylum Chordata; class Mammalia; order Carnivora; family Ursidae; genus Ursus; species Ursus maritimus. The sequence goes on from NW_024424341.1 coordinate 40,695,421, forward strand.
ATTTTACTCAATTAACCTCTAAGCAGGAGCTGAATTACAGCCTCTGACCATGTAGTGTTCCCTTAATTAGGCCTGCTGATTTTTAGAAGGTCAGCCTCATCTTCAGTATTTATATATTAAATAGAATATAATTTTTTGTGGTAAAATACACATAACATAAAATTAATCATATATTTAAACGATTTTATTTATTTATTTGAGAGAGAGCGAGAGAGCACGAGGGTACATAGGGGCAGAAGGAGAGGGAGAAGCAGACTCCCTGCTGAGCAGGGAGCCTGACATGGGACTTGATCCCAAGACTCTGGGGTCATGACCTGAGGTGAAGGCAGACACTTAACGGACAGAGCCTACCCAGGCACTCCTTAAGCATATTTAAAGTACATAATTCAGTGACATTTAATATACTCATAGTCTGTGCAGCCATCTAGTTCCAGAATATTTTCATCATCCTAAAGTGAAACCCAGTACCCATTGATCAATCCTTCCTTATTCCTTCTTACCATTCCCTCCACCATCAACCCTACCTCCTCCTCAGCCCTTGTCAACGAACAATCCATTGTTGGTCTCTATGGATTTTCCTGTAAGACATTTCATACAAATGGAATCATACTATATGTGGCCTTTCAGGGTTGGCTTCTTTCATTTACAATAATGTTTTAGTGTTGAGCCATGTTGTAGCATGTATCATTGCTTTATTCCTTTTTCCACTGTATGAACATAACACCTTTTGTCATCAGCAGTTGATAGATACGTGGGGTGTTTTGGAATAGTGTTTCTATGGACATTCATGTATAAATTTTGTTTGAATGTCTACTTTCAATTGTTTGGGATATATACCTAGGAGTGGAATTATGGAATTATATGGAAATTCTATTTTTAACTTATCGAGGTACCAGAAAACCATCAAACTGTTTTATATAGTGGCTGTGCAATGTTATATTCCCGCTTGCAAACTACTTCCAAAATGGCTACATCATTAAAAATTTACATTCTCATCAGTGGTGTGCAAGGGTTTCAGTTTCTCCTCATCCTTGCCAACATTGTTATTTTTAGTTTTGGAATTACACCCACCCTAGTGGGTACCTTATGGTTTGATTTGTACTTTCCTAATGGCTAATGAAGTTAAGCATATTTTCTTTTGCTTTTTGGCCACTTGTATATCTTCTTTGGAGAAGTACTTATTCTAGTCTTTTGCTTATTTAAATTGGGTTATGTGTATTTTTGTTGTTGAGTTGTAAGCCCTTTTGATACTGAAACCTTATTAGATGTATACTTTACAAGTCAAATTTCTATATTAGATATGACCCCAAAACACAAGCAACAAAAAGAATAATTGACAAATTTGGTTTTATCAAAATTAAAAACTTTTATGCATCAAAGGGCACTTTCAAGAGAGGAAAGGACAACCAAAGGAATGGAAGAAATATCTATAATTATATATCTGATAAGAGCCCAGTATCTGGAACATATTAAAAATGCTTACAAAATGCACCAGGGAAATGTAAACCAAAACCATGACTAATACACCAAGTTCAAGGTTGAAGATTTACCTGTATGTTTCCTCCTAAGAGTTTTGTAGTTTTACCTCATATATTAGGTCTTTGTTCCATTTAGACTTGAAAATTTTATATGGACTAAGATAAGGTTCCAACTTTATATTTTTCATGTAGCTATCCAGTTGTCCCATCACCATTTGTTGAAGAGACTATCTTTCCCCATGAGATGGTCTTAGCACTTTGGTCAAAAATCAATTGGTCGTGGATATGTGGATTCATCCCTGGGCTCTCGTATTTTAATGCCAGGACCACAGTATTTTAATTACTATAGATTTGTAGTAAGTTTTGAAATCAGAAGTATGACACTGCCAACTTTGTTCTTCCTTTGCTAAGATTGTTTTGGCCATTCTTGGTTCCTTGAATTTCCATATGAATTTGAAAATGAGTTTATTGATTTCTTTTTTCATTGGGAGTGGGAGGGGCAGAGGGGGAGGGAGATAATATATTTTTTTAAAGATTTATTTATTTATTTTAGAGAGAGTGTTTGTGCAAAAGGGGGGAGGGGCAGAGGGAGAGGGAGAGAATCTCAGCAGACTCCCCACCAAGCACAGAGCCCAGTGCAGGGCTTGATCTCACAACCCTGAGATCATAACCTGAGCTGAAACCAAGAGTCGGGTGCTTAAGCAACTGAGCCACCCAGGTGTCCCCAGCTTGTTGACTTCTGCAAAGAAGCCAGCTGGGATTTTGATAGTTGAATCTGTAGATCAATTTAAGGAGTATAGGCATCTTAACAATATTGTCACATGAGCATGGATATCTTTACACTTATTTAGGTCTTCTTTAGGTTCTTTCAACAATATTTTGTAGCTTTCAGTACATAAACATTGTATATTCGTGGTTAAATTTAATTCCAAGTATTTTATCCTTTTTGGTGATTTTATAAATGGAATTGTTCTCTTCATTTCCATTATGGGTTGTTCATTGCTTGTGTCACAATCAGTTGGTTGATAATGGGCTGATTTCTTTTATTTCGGCAGTGTTAAGATCCTACTGCCTTATGGCACCCATGATTTCTGAAGAGAAGTGACTGTCGATCTTATTAAGAATCCCTTCAACACGATGTATCACTCCTCTCTTGGCCTGCAAGATTCTGTCTTGGGTTTATGGCAATCTCATTATTATGTTACTTGGTGTGGATCTTTTTGAGTTTATCCCACTTGGAGTTTTGCTGACCTTCTTGGTATATAGATTCCTGTCTCTCATCAAGTCTGGGGAATTTTCAGCCATTTTTCTTTTTTTTTTTTTTTTAATGATTTTTTATTATATTATGTTAGTCACCATACAGTACATCCCCGGTTTCCGATATAAAGTTCGATGACTCATTAGTTGCGTATAACACCCAGTGCACCATGCAATACGTGCCCTCCTTACTACCCATCACTGGTCTATCCCATTCCCCCACCCCCTCCCCTCTGAGGCCCTCAGTTTGTTTCTCATAGTCCATAGTCTCTCATGTTTCATTCCCCCTTCTGATTACCCCCCCTTTCTTTATCCCTTTCTTCCCCTACCGATCATCCTATTTCTTATGTTCCATAGATGAGAGAAGTCATATATTTGTCTTTCTCTGCTTGACTTATTTCACTTAGCATTATCTCCTCCAGTGCCGTCCATGTTGCAGCAAATGTTGAGAATTCGTTCTTTCTGATAGCTGAGTAATATTCCATTGTATATATGGACCACAACTTCTTAATCTAGTCATCTGTTGAAGGGCATCTCGTCAGCCATTTTTCTTTAGACATACATTCTGCACCTTTCTCACTCTGTCTTCTCTCCTTCTAGGATTCCCATTACGTGTCTGTTAGTATTCTTCAGGGTGCCCCACAAATCCACTAGGCTTTGTACATTTTCTTCATTCCTTTACCTTTCTTCTCTCTAGACTGTTTAATTTCAATTTACCTATCTTTAAGGTCACCGATCATTTCTTCTGTTGTCTTAAATAGGCTGTTGAAGCCCTCTGGTGAAGATCTCATTTCTGTTATTGCACATTTTTACTCTGGAATTTCTGTTCAGTTCCTCTTTATAACTTTTATCTCTTTATTGATATTTTATGTTTTGGGTGACATTATTTCCCTGGTATCCTTATGTCCTTAGTCCATGGTTGCCCTTAGTACTTTGAGTATATTTCAGGGTATTGATTTTAAAAAACCTTTGTTTAAAAAATTTAGTCCTTGGTCTTCCTCAAGGACACTTTATTTCTTTATTCCTGTGAATGAGCCATACTTGTTTGATTTTGACATTCCTTGTATTTTTCATTGATAATGGGACCTTTCAAATGTAGTAACTCTGGAAATCAGATTCTCGGTCCCTACCCTATGGTTTATTGTTGTTTTTGTTGTGGGTTGTAGTTTTATATTTAGTGACTTTTCTAAATTATTTTTTATAGATGGTATCATTTATTGTGGGTGGTCACTGAAGTCTCTTATTCATTAGCTTAATGAGAAGATAACTATTTGATAGGGACTTATTTAAATGCCTGGAGACAAAGACAAAAATATATTCTCTTTCTCTTATCGTTTACAAATTTGCTTTGAGTTGGGCTGCTCCTTCGCTGCTTAGCCAGGCCCTTTACATTTCTGCCTTAGCCTTCATTTCCTTTGTGTGAAGCCAAAAGATCATCCAGAGGTGAAAGCTTGGGGACTTTTCAGGTCTTTTCTAAGCATGCACTTGCCCTGGGAATGTACAAGTTCTTCTAGATTTCCTGGTATAGGTGGGAGCTTTACAAAGCCCTTATTCCTCCCCATACCCCCATTTACAACTTGCTTTTCCCCAGACATTTTCCTCTGTCTACTGCATGCAATGTCTGTTACTCCTATCCCCTGGCAGCTGTGGCTAGTATATGCTTTTAATTGTTTTTGGCAATTGTTGCTTGGGAGGCTGCTCCAGCCCTGAGAAAATTCCAAGGCTGCCAAAAGAAAGGCAAATAAACCCCTATGTCAATCCATCAGAATGCTGCTGAGTGGTCAAAACACACAACCACAATTCTTTGAGAACGGGTCCATATTGCCTCCTTCTTTGGAAATACTCCCATCCCTCTCTGTCAATAGAAGACAAGTTGAAAACAACGAGAAAATGTTTCATTCCTAAGATTTCCATTGTCTGAAAGATCCCTATGAAGAAAAGCCAGACTAGTTGGTTAAGAATATGGTCTGTAAGGAGGGCACGTATTGCATGGTGCACTGGGTGTTATACGCAACTAATGAATCGTTGAACTTTACATCGGAAACCGGGGGTGTACTGTATGGTGACTAACATAGCATAATAAAAAAAAATTAAAAAAAAAATAAAGGTGCTAAAAAAAAAAAGAATATGGTCTGTGGATCCGAGGTGGTCTCTAGTGAGCAAATTCATGTTATATATAAAAAAAAAGGAGTGTGGAGTTCTCAGGATTCCAACTTTCATCTAAGTGAGGAATATAATCCACATTTCTAAATTGGTCAAATCCATTACATTAATACCTAGGGAACATGGATTTTAATTGTACTCAATAAAATCTAGTGGAAAATCAAAGTATACGTACTAACATCTCCCTTAATACTTACTCACATTACCCATTTAAAATTAACATTGAAATATGTCCTTAACCATGCAAACGCTTATTCACTGAAGTAATATTTCTAAAGTAAAATAAACTGGAAACCACTGAAATGTTCAATGACGGGGAATTGCTGAATTAACAGAGCCTCATTCACACAGTATACTGCTCTGTGCGATGCCTTCAAGCCATTATGAAAGGAGGAGAAGGGCGGGGTGGGGGGGAAGGGTAGGAAGATGAAAAAGATGAAGAGTAAGAAGGAGGAAGAGGAGGAGGAGTTAATATGCTCCAGTATCGTCTCTGCATTTTGCAACTTCTTTTCGAAGGAAGCAGAAAACAATGTACTTTCGGTGTCATAAAATGAAAACACTTCAAAAACAAAATAAAGCTTATATATTGGGGAAGGGAGGGGACATACGGAACATAATGAAGGGACACATTTGGAAGACAAACCTATGAAATCAGCATGGTTTTACAGTTTTTGCCTTGGGATAGTGTAGCAAAACAAAATTAACCTGCAATTAAAAAAATGAACCTACAATAAAAGTGAGAATGGTCATAGGAATATGAGGCAGAACTTTATTTTATTATTTATTTATTTATTTATTTTTATAATAATTTTTTATTATGTTATGTTAGTCACCATACAGTATATCCTTAGTTTTTGATGTAAAGTTCCATGATTCATTATTGCCTGTAACACCCACTGCACCATGCAATATGTGCCCTCCTTAATACCCATCACCGGCCTATCCCAATCCCCCACCCCCTCCCCTCTGAAGCCCTCAGTTTGTTTCCCAGAGTCCACAGTCTCTCATGGTTCATTCCCCCTTCATTCTTCCCTTCCTTCTCCTACAGATCTCCCTGCTATTTCTTATATTCCATAAATGAGTGAAAGCATATGATAATTGTCTTTCTCTGCTTGACCTATTTCCCTTAGCATAATCTCTTCCAGTCCTGTCAATGTTGCAGCAAATGTTGTGTAATCGTTCTTTCTGATGGCTGAGTAATATTCCATTGTATATAATATTTTATTATTTTTTAAAGATTTTTATTTATTTATTTGACAGAGACAGGAGGAGCATGGAGAGCGGCAGGTGAAGGGAGAGGGAGAAGCAGGCTCCCTGCTGAGCAAGGAGCCCAAGCAGGGCTCCATCCCAGAACTCTGGGATCAGGACCTGAGCTAAAGGGAGATGCTTAACTGACTGAGCCACCCAGGCGCCCCTGAAGCAGAGTTTTAAAATGACAATACACTGCAATAAGTTTTTTTCCTATACACACAGAAAAATTATGTCCTTTTATTGTATAAAAAAGAAATGTGGGGCACCTGGGTGGCTCAGTTGTTAACTGTCTGCCTTCGCCTCAGGGCGTAATCCTGGAGTCCTGGGATCGAGCCCCACATCGGGCTTCTCTGCTGGGAGCCTGCTTCTTCCTCTCCTACTCCACCTGCTTGGGTTGCCTCTCTTGCTGGCTGTCTCTCTCTCTGTTAAATAATTAAATAAATAAATAAATAAATAAATAAATAAATAAATAAAAAGAAATGTGATCACATATCTGTAGGAGAATATAGCTGTCAGACAAAAGACTGTAGATTCTGACTTTCACTCCAGGAGGTAAAAGCTGCAAGGAACAACACCAGCAAAACCTTGGCTAGCATCAGATTGATGATTCATTTTTTTCCCTAGCACATCAAAGAGCTATGAGTGCAGAGCAAATAACTGGCCCAAAATTTAAAAAGAGACAGTGACTTAAGAGAGGAGATTTGGACACCTGTTCCCCTTCTGTAGATGTAGGAAGATATCTAGGGTAACCAACCAGCCTGTCTTGGTTTTAGTGCTGAAAGTGCCATGTACTGGAAACACCTTCCCGGGACAGAAGTCCCAGTGTCTAGTGATAGGTACAGAAGTTTGCCGCAAACCCATACACTAGCCAAAAATTAAGGGGCTGAAAGAAAAACTGTTGTTAATGCCAGGATGCTGGGTATGGTATCGATTATTGGCTATGTGTAGTTGCTGTAGCTGGCCCAGTTCACACCTGAGTGATGTCATGATGAGGCACCATGTATAAATGATACCTTACTTAACCTGATTCCACCTAATGTACATAGTTACTCAGTGAAGCCACAGAAAATGAAGCAGTTTCCTTATCCACATTGATCCCACCCCATATCACACATTCTTCTGTCCCAGTTCTTTCCTCTTCTTGCATGTCTGTCCCTCTGTTTGTTTCCTATCACTGCTCTAAAAAAAATTACCACGAATTCATTGGTTGAAAACCACACATGATTTATCATCTATCAACTTCAGAAGTTCGAGGGCTCTGCTGGGCGTTCTGAATAAAAATCCGCAAGGACAAAGTCAAGGTATTGGCCAGGGCTACAGTTTTCATCTGGGGCCCTCAGCCCGTTTCCACAATCACTTTGTTTTTGTTTCAGAATTCATTTCCTGCTCACAGTTTCCATGTGTCGTCCTTGACTTTTAAGCACAACAGTGGGTTGAGTGCTTGCTCTCTCAGGCTTTCAATCTCTCTTCCTTCCTTTTGACCAACCAGCCAAAGAAACTGATCTGCATTTAAGGGCTCCCGAGATTAGACTAGATCCACCCAGATAATCCAGGATCATCTCATTTGAAGACCAGCTGGTTGGTAACTTTGCTTACATGTACAAAGTCTCCCTTGCCACATACTCAGCATATTCCTGGGGGTCACATCAGGGGAAAAACGGAATGGGTTCCAAAATTCAGTCTACCATGTTCCTTTTACCTGTGAATTCATTTATGTCTAATTATCTATGTCTACGTCTTGGTTCTGGAGCACATTTATATTTTCCTCATAGGAAGTCTGGAATGATTTTATCTGTATGAATGTAATAGTTTATCCACACAACTCAGCTAGTGAGGATCCTCATGTCACGATTACAGGCTCTAGATGTCACAGCACAGCTGGACTCAGATTAGGGTTTGTCTAAGTTCTACACAATGTCCTTAATCATAAGAGATTGCTTCTGAATAATTCTGATTTTCCCTGATTTTTGAAACCAAATGAATCATTTGGGGGAAGTTTTCATTTTACTTACTTGTATGGATTTTTCCCTCTACTTCACCTGATGGCCACCTGGAGGCTCACATGCTGGGTCTGTGAGGAATGGAGGCTGACTTGAGTTTACATCTCACTCCTGTCCCTGACAACAGAGATCTCATTTGGAAGAGACCTGGGATGTAAGCCTAAAATCCAGCCTTTCTTTTTTAAGTGTTACATTTACATAATTCTTAATATTGCCGGTTTCTCATGCATACGTCAGGTATTTTCTTAGCTGCATTAAAATTCACACGTTTGTGAACAAAAAAGCAGGTTTTCATATTTGTGTAAGAACTTGTGTAAGAACACACTCCCGACATCTGTCCCGATTTTTCTCCTGAAGGAACTCTCAGCATGTGCATTAGTTTGCTGGGGTTGCCATAGCAAAGTACCACACCCTGGGCGGTTCAACCGACAGAAATGTATTTTTGCAGCGCTGGAGGCTGGAAGTCCAAGATGAAGGTGCTGGCAGGTGTGGGTTCTTTTGAGGTCTCTCTCCTTGGCTTGCAGATAGGCTATGCTGTCACTGTGTCTTCACGTGGTTGTCCCTCACTCGGTGCTGTGTGGGTCTTGATCTCCTGTTCTGAGAAGGACAGCAGTCCTATTGGATTCAGGTCTACCCACGTGACCTCATTTTACCTTATCTTTGAAAAACCCTATCTCCAAATACGGCCACATTCTGAGGTAATAGGGGCTAGGGCTTCAATGGATTTTGGGACACACAATTCAGCCCATAACATTGTGAGATATGGCATTTGTATAAGAAATTTAAAACTATTGGACTCTACATCAAAAACTAAGGAGGTACTGTATGGTGACTAACATAACATAATAAAAAATTATTATTAAAAAACCTATTTATGTGGATTTTTAATGAATCTTTTAAAACTTGATACCTATGTAACTACCACTGAAGGCAATACAAAGAATATTAGTAGTGCCCGTAGGCCAGAGAACTCCCACTCACAATGTGCTCTTCTCCCAAACCAAGAGGAGTTCCAGAACCTGATTCTGAAAGTCAGTATAACCTGCCTTGTTGGATAGTTTTTCCTATTGTGTCTGAATCCCAAAAATACAGTTTGGTTGTGGCTATTACTGACCTTTACATGAATGGGATCCTAAATTAGGGGCTCCGTTTGGTCTCATTATTGTCTTCAAAACAAACATAAGATTCACCGTGTTATCTTGTGTATCTGCATATCGTCCGTTTTCATTGCTGTTGAGCTAACAATTGATCCATCCATTCTGCTGCTGATGCACCTTTATATTGTTTTCAGCTTCCGGTAACGCAATCCTGCTGCTGTGGGTTTTTGTCCATGTATTCTGATACACATAAAATGGCCTTTCTTATAGCAGTAGTTTACACACTTAAAAAAACATTCATTGCGAAGACATAAATATGTTTATGTGCTTAATTGCAGAACTTTGATATATGTAAGGCAAAAACTAACCAACCTAAAGGATAATATACAAGTTACAATCACAATTGGGGATGTTAACACTTCTTTCTCACTAATTGTTAGAACGAGTAAACAAGAAGCAAATCAGGGTGCAAAACGGGCCCCACCCTGGGTGTGGACCCTGCCTGAGATTCTTTCTCCCTGCCTATCCCTCTCCCTCTGCTCCTGCCTCTGCTTGTGTGCGCTCTCTCTCTCTCTAAGATAAATAAGTAAAGTCTTTAAAAATAAATAAATAAATAAATTCAATTTAGTTAACATATAGTGTATTATTAGTATCGGGGGTAGAATTTAGTGATTCATCAGCTGCATACTTAATGCCCGTCACCCACGTACCCCATCACCCCAACACCTCCCCTCCATCAACCCTGTCTGCTTTTTATAGTTAAGACTCTCTTCTGCTTTGCCTCCCTCTTTGTTCTTATCGTATTTTTCCTTCCCTCCCCCTATGTTCGTCTGTTTTGTTTCTTAAAGTCCGCATGGGAGTGAAATCATATGGTATTTGTCTTTCTCTGACTGACTTATTTGGCTTACATACTACCCTCTAGTTCCATCCAAATCGTTGCAAAGATTTCATCTTTTTGCTGGCTAATATTCCATTGTCTATATATACCACCTCTTCTTTATCCATTCATCTGTTGATGGACATCTGGGCTCTTTCCATAGCTTGGCTATTGTGGACATTGTTGCTATCAACATTGGGGAGCATGTGCCCCTTTAAATCACTACGTTTCTATCGTTTGGATAAATACCTAGTAGTGTAACTGCTGGGTCGAACATACTTCTTTTTCAAGTGAACCTGGAAGGTTCATGAGTTAGACACATACGGGGTCAAAACTGTGTCTCGACAAATTCCCACAGTTGAACATACATACAGCGGAACTAGAGCAGACACCAATAATTAGGATATCTAGGATATCTCCAAATATTTAGAAATAAAGGAGAACATACTTTGACGTAACCAATGGGTCAAAGAAGGAGCAACCAAAAAATTAGAAATAATTTGAACTGAATGATAACTGAAACAGAGCAAATCAAAATTTACAGAATATGGTTAGAGCAGTGCATAAAGGAATGTTGCATCTTTAAGTGTTTATATTAAGAAATAAGAAAGATCTAAAAACAGTGATTTAAGTTTCCATCCTAAAAACAGAGAAATGAAAGCAAGTTAAATCCAAAACAGAAACAGATTACACATCTAGGAATGGAAAGAGAAAATACACAGCACATTAACAAAGCTAAAGTTAAATTTGTAGAAGACTAGTAAAATTGATAAATGTGTACTGAGATTAATCATGAACTAATAAGTGAAAATTCAAATTATCCCTCTCAGGGGAAAGGGGGGACATTGCTAGATTGGAAGACATTCAAAGGATAAGGTGATTATAAACACCTTTTTAGGAAGAAAATTGCGGCTTCAAAGAGTTCTCCTGGTGAATTTCATTATACATAGAAGACATTGCCCAGTGTTATACAAACTCTCAGGAGATAGAGAAGGAGGCAGATTCTCTGAGTCCATTCTATGAGGTTAACACTGCCTTCATACAAAATAGAATAATAAATGTACAGATGAATATACCTCATAAACACAGATATGACCATCTTTACCATACTAGGAAATCACTCCTAACCAAATGTAAAAAGGTAATCTAGGATGACCGAGTGGAATTTGCAGCGGGAAGGCAAGGTTGATTCCAAATGTAAAATCAACCAATGCAATTTACCATATTAAGAGATAAAGGAGAGACGCCATCTGCCTGTCTCAAAGCTGTGGGGGAAGGAATTGATGAAGTTTAACATAGCTTTCAAGCAGACCTCTCCGTGAAGTAGGAATTGGAGGAATTTCCTTCATCTTAAGGCAAAGCAGGGCCAAGTTACCCCAGAGATCATGCCTGGGGACACAGGGCTGTTCCAGCAGAGGGGGCTCTGCACCTCCCTGCAGCAACTCCTGTGTCCTTGCATTTGGGAGAGGAGTTTCACATGAAGCTGTGTGCGTTGCCACCAGCGACAACAGATGCCTCATGGGATTATGCCGGCAACCTGTGACCTCCCTCCTACAGCTGCTGAGGAGACTGGAGCCAGGGTGGCCTGTGGCTGCCCTAGGAGTGCGACCAATTCAGACCTAGTAGGCCGTGTGTGACCCTTAGAGGGGTGCCAAGGAGCTGAGGACCTGGACTAGAAAAATGGTCCTCTGTGATGCCTGCATGATGGGGGGGGGCACCACAGTCAGGGGGTGATGCATGAGCTCTGGAATCAGACAGACCAGCTTCAGATCCTGGCTTCACTGCCCTGTGGGGACCTCAGGAAGATCCCGACGGTTAATGCCATTTGTAATTTGTAAACTGTGTAGGGAGAAGTGAAGAGAACCTGCTGCCGGGAAGGGATGTGGGGGGCACAGCATCCGGGCCGGCTAGGGCACCCCATCTGCCCCTACCTCAGAACACTTTGCAGCCCAGCTGATGATGCTTGGGACTTGCACTTTCCCAGGGCTGCCGCAGAGGCTGGCCTTGTCTTGCTCCAGGACTAGAACAGACCACAGACAGCTCCCTTGTGAGCAGATGTTCCGGAAACCCAACCTACCCACACGGAGGAAAGGTAGGATGTGAGGGTAAACGGGGGTTGTCCGCGGTGGTTGGCGGAAAGGAAGAGGCCTGGGGACATCACACCCTGTGCTGCTGGGTCAGTCCTTGCCCCCCTTGGCACCCGTCCAGCTGCAGCCATCCCCAGACTCTGGGTGCACCGGGACCCGCCGGAAACAGAGCCCAACCTCATCCTCTCCGTCAGGGTCTCTCTTACCCAGACCCAGAGCGAACCAGGCCCCCTGCCCGTCACGACTGAGGTCGCCCCAGGGCTTGGCTCTGAGCAGGCTCTGCTTCCTCGGAGCCCGGGAGCAATGGCCAGGGGCCCTAGAGGCACAGATTGCCTCCGCGGCAGCCCTGGGCTAAGTGCTGAGGAGACTGCAGACCCCAAGCCCTGGTGGTCCCACTTCTGCTGGCAACGAGCATCAGCAGTCCTGGGCAGTGCCCACCTAGTGCAGGGGCACTGCTGGTCCCCAACACCTGCAACCAGGTGCGGAAATCCCAAAGGGACTAGAGAAGGGCCAGTGGCCCCAGCCTTTGCCCTCTGGCACCCTCGCTTCCGCCCTTTACTGGCCGGTCCTTTTCTGTCACACATTCCAGTGATGAGTCACAAGCATCAGGCCGAACAGTGCAGAGTTTGCCTTGGGTGAGTGGGTAGCTGGGAAGCACCTCAGGTTATGTCCTCCATTCCCAGGTCAGACAGTGAACACACTGCTCTTCATGGGCAATTTAAGGGGAGCTTCTCCCCTTTCCTGACCCAGCTCCCGTTCCCCAAGCAGCTGTCATCCCGCCCTGTGTCCCTCCTCCACTTCCACCGGTACCTTAGTTTTCACTGGCCAGCCCATCACTGCTTCCCCATCTCTTCCCCCGGGGCAGCCAGCACATCTGCAGAGGTGACCTCCCAGTGTCTTCTGGAATTGGGTGTCACCCACATGGGCTCAGCTCCCCATTTCCAGGCTTTCACCTTCCGGTTTCCCTAAGGATCCACAGTGTGTTACCTCATTAACCAGGACCACCTGGTGTGGAATCCAGTCTCTACCAGTCCACCTCCAGTATAATCAGGAGCCCGACCCCAATTCGGAACCATTGCTTGAGCCCGGGAGTCATGCTTCAGTCCCATGTGGAGCCCCTGATGGGCAAGAGCAGAGTCACCCTCCCCAGTGCCCCTGTCCTTACTAGCCAACCCATCACTGGTTTCCCAGTTCCCTGCTTTCCAGCCGCCAGGACGTCAGCCAACTGGGCATCGGAGCCTGCCTTTGACTCTGATGAAATTGATGTGGCTACCATGCCCCCCTCCCACGCTCCTCCTGACAGCCCCCCGCACCTGACCACGTTGTCAGCACCGAGCCTCTGGGAAATCGGCAGTGTCAGCACCAGCTCCAGACCTAACCTCTGCGAAAGCACAGGCACCTAGTGCGAGCACAGCCCGCTCAGCTTCTGCACGTGGGACACTCCCGTGTTCCACCTTGGCATCTCTGTCGGCCATCCTCCATCGCAGTGCAGCCATCATCGCGATGCCCAGCACTAGGCACAGCTCACCTTTAGCTAACATGACTCCAGAGCCATTTCCTTTCAAGCATCTGCAGCTCCTTTGAGTAACGACCGTCGTGGGGGAAGCACATCTGCCCCAGTCCCCAGCTCCATGTCCGAAGCACTGGGCTTTAGCTCAGGGCCGAGGGGGACAGCCAGGACCTCAGCTCACGTTGGGGGAGGCTGAGACCTGAACACCAGAGTCCTGCCAGCCTGTAGCACACACAGCGAGCCTCCACTGGGATACGCATTCCTTCTCACCCAATGTCAGACCACCCAGAATGCCCAGGCCGGCACGCTCGTCCCTATCGGCAGAGAAACCATCGTTGACAACACATGCACCAGAAGACACTTCTGTTCCTCCTGAGTTCAGATCACCTGGAGACCATCCGGCCAAAGCACCGCAGCTGCCGTAAGAGGGGCAACACCACAGCTGCGCTTGGAGGGCCCTGTGTTCCCACCTGCAGTCCGAGCGCCTGGGGTCCACTCGTGCAAGCACAGCGAGAGTTCCAGCGAGAGGGGCCAGGACAAGAACGTGGTGGGGAATCAGTGCTCCCTTCCTGTGTCTGCTCAGTGCCCTAGGGGCCCATGTGGCCAGGGCAGACCTGCTCCTAATGGAGAAGCCTCCACCACTGAGAAGCAACCCGGGCCTGAATAGGCTGCTGTTCGTGCCTGCCGTCAGGCGCCGCAGGGCCACCCGGCCAGGGCGCCTCTGGTGCAGTCAGAGGGGCTGGCGCCACAGGTGTGGCTGGAGAAACTACGGTCCGTGAATCCACTCTGGGCACCTGGGTCCATGAGCGAAGGGGACAGGGTGAGCAATTGGAGGCAACAGCATGCTAGCTGTGTTGGGACACACTTTTAGTTCCCCCGTCATTCCGAGCGCCCGGGGAGGCTCACGGCCACAGCACATGTGTTGCAGTCACATGGGACGACGTCACTTTCAGGAAGACACTTGGGGCCTGGCCCCTGGTCAGTGCACTGGGGCCTTCCCGGCCGGAATGCCCCCTTTGACTTTGTAGGAGCCGACACCACGGAGAAAATAGCTGGGCTTCCAGCATGTTTTCAGCTCCCTTCAACTGGATCACGGGTGCCTCTTCAGCGGGTCCATCAAGGGGCAGCCTTGCCTTTGGGGAAGACTTGTCACCTGTCCAGGATTCTCTGCCTATACGGGGTGGTGGCACCAACCCATTGGTCATCTTCTCCTGCAAGAACTAGGCTGTCAGCCACTAGGAAGCAAGAGCCTCCTCTACAACCGGCTGGCAACAGCTGACCTTCCCGCATGGCTTTGCCGTGCTGGGGACAGTCTCAGGCACCCCTGGTTCTCTCAGTCAAACCTCCCCTGTGTTTTGTTTTCCTAGAGCAAGCTGCAGGCCCACAGCTCCGGCCTTTTGTGTGTGCGTCCAAGATTGTGGGTTCCGATGAGGCTGGTCAGAGGGCAACACACTGGCTTGAAAAGGTCCCCTGCGGAGAGAAGGGAGAAATCTGTAAACATCAACCGTGCAACACTCTGCTTGCAACTGTTGGCCTGGAAGACTCAAGCTCTAGGTCGGTTTTCCTCTAGTCTTACAACTGGCAGGACAGTCACTGCTACCTACAGCTGCCCCTTTCCTGTTGCCCGTTGGCTTCAGTCAGTCTCTATCTTTCTTTCCCAGCTAGGATATACATATACATACATCGTTCTGGTTAATTGGGCCTCTGCCGATCTGTTTGGCTTCTTCAACTCAATGAGGGAGAAAGAACTGAGCTGTACAAGCGGCAATGTGTTGAGCCAAATCAACCCTGGGAAGCCTCTGTGGCCCAGGAAATAGGATGTGGAGGCAGTCCCGCTAAGGGCAGCAGGAGCTGATTCTGAAGTCCGTGCTGTGTCAGGGACAGCAGCCCAGGAGGAAGCGAGGTGCGGGCGGGGGCCACAGGGCATGACTCTCCCTTGCCTCTTCCTTCCGTGCTCCTCCCCAGCCGCCTGGCCTCCATGGAGGCCACATCACCCTTGCTGTGTGAGCGAACCACACTGTACTACTGCAGTCTATTGAAAGCATTTCAGTGTCCCCGTGTAATGTAGACGATGCCAACAGTCCACACACATTCTCACCTCACGCCGAGGGGACTGGCTCGGTGGGGAAAGGAAGAAACACTCATGTCTGTTTCACAAGTTTTAAAAATTTAAGTCAAGGGTCAATATATAGATACTGTTCTCATACTGCTTTAAAGAATCTGAAATCATTCTCTTTTCTGGTCAACAACTGGATAGGTTCTCTTTGGAAAAACAAGTCTTCCCCTCGTCTAACCCACTGAACTCTCAAATCGCAAGAGTTACAACGTACGTCACTCACGCTGGGCTGGCCTTAGAGTCCTGCTGTGTGTCCACTAGACTTTATTGCTGAAAACAGGATCTGTTCTAACACATGCTATAGTCCATAAAATCCACCCTAAGACGCGGGAGTGCAAAAGGCAGGCATTTCCCTCAGCTGCTTACCTGTTACTTTATTACACATTTATTTGCGGTGACCCTACCCTAGACACTGTGGCAGACCCTTGTAGACCCTAGTGATGCGGAGTGTAAAGGGGTCTCTTGCTGCACAGGAATTTACAGTAGAGTGAGAGTCCGACGAATGAACCAAATAGTATACAGGAGGGGGCAGTGCTGGGGATTTCGAAGCAGATAAGGAGGACATAAAACTAAGTCTGCGAGGACCGGAGCTCTAATTACACCTCAAGAAGAAGAACAAAGTGGCCAGATAGAGATGGGCTATTTCCAGGTCAGGGAAACACCACATGAAAAGTCAGGGAAGGAAGAGCAGTCACGACCCAGTGGGCACCAGGCAGAATTTCTCCCTGACCACAAGAGGACTCAAGTAGAACCGGTAATGAGTAGAGTATCCTCAAATATCCAGACATGAAGGAAAACATACTCTGTCAGAACCAATGAGTCAAAGCAGAAATAAGAACAAAAAGGGGGAAATAGTTTAAACCACATGACAATTAAAACACAGCAAATACAACTCTGTGAGATACAGCTGAAGCAGAGTGCTTCAGGAACCCTTGTAGCTTTAAGTGTTCGTATGAAAAAAAGAAGAAACGATTAAAAAGAATGGTTCAAGTTTCCATCCAAAGGAAATAGCAGTAAGGTCTAAAATAAGAAATTGAAATGACACAGCACTGAAAACTAAGCTGATAGAAGAGTTTTTAAAATTTGATAAAATTAATAAACCCCTACTCAGACTGGATGAGAAATTAAAAAGAAAATTCCAGTGACCAAGATTATGAATGTAAAAGGGGGTATGACTGCCCATCGGAGACAGGAAAATGGTAACAAGGGACCACAAGCCCCTTTCAAGGAAGAAACTTCCGCCTCCAGATGTTTTGGTTTCTTTCCCTGATGAACTCTATAAAACCTATAATGACATTATTTTAGCAGTGATCCACAAATACTTTCAGAAAACAGACAAGGAGGCAAGTTTTGCTAACTCACTCTACGTAGCCAGCACTAGTCACCCTCATCCCAAAACTCACAAGAAAAAAAGCACCGGTGAATATCTCTGATAGCCCTAGAAATCTTTAATAACATTCTAGGAAGTCAAATTCTACCAAATATAAAAGGATGATCTAGCATAATTAAGTGGGGTTTTTCTCAAGAATGTAAGGTTGTTTTGAGTGATTAATAATGCGTTACTGTATAATCACCATATTGAGAGACTAAAGGAGAAAATCATAGGCTCCTCTCAATGGTTGTGGGACAAGTAATTGACAAAATTGACTCCTTTCAGAGGAAAACGCTCAGCAAGGTAGGAGTCGGAGAGTTTCACTTACGTGATAAAGCACATCTACAAAAAACTCCAGTGAACAGCACACTGAATGCTTTTACCCTATGATCAGAAGCTGGGAAAGGAAGCCCTTTGCCTCCACTTGTCTCCACTCGGTATTTTCCTGGACCTTGTAGCTAATGTCAAAGGTAAAGAGAACCAATAAAAGATATACAGGTTTAAAAAGAAGGAAAAGTGCCTTTTCTGCATAGAAAACATGATTGCACCTGTACAAAATCCAATCTACACATCTACAAAGAAACTAGAAGGAGGAAGAAATGAATTGAGCCAGTTTCCCGTGTGAAGGTCACATCCAAAGGCAACTGCTTTGTCTGTGCATTACCAAACACCAACACATGTGTAATGCATGTGTACAATCTATGTACATATACACGTATCCTACTCGTGCACTGGAAAAGGTCACATTGCTAAGTTGTCAGTTTCAGTCAGGACTCTGAAAGATGGGCTGTGGAATTGTTATAAGTGATGTGGGTGCCCTTAAGCGGGGCTAGATCCTGCACCCATGGTGTGTGTGGAGTCAGCTGCAAGTCTTCCTTAGACAATGCCCGATCGATGGTGCTATGCTGACCGTTGTTACTCTCTGCAAGGGGAAAAGTAAGAACGAGAAAGACAGGGCGTGCCGATGAAAAGGAAGTAAATTAGCTTTCTTCATCGAATCACGATTCAGAGAAGACATCATTGTGCATGTAGAAACTCCTAAGGAAACTACAAAGAAACATCCAGAAGGGACGTGCTGGAATGCTATATCTATGTGATCATAGCATTTTCTGTGAACTCCAAATGAACTACTGAAAATAACTTCACAGACCCCATAAAACACTTATGAATAATAAGCAAAAGCTGTGGGTTACCTATAGCCACAAAACTATACAAGGGTGGTCGCAAACTTTCTCTGAACGTCCAGAAAATAGGTATTATGGGCTTTGTGGGTCACAGATCTCTGTCCCATACTTCTGCACGCATGTGTGTATATGTTACAAGTATTTTAAATTCTTAGCATGGTTCTTAGCTCTCCGGTCTTACAAATACAGGCTATGGGTTGAATCTGACCCAGAGGCCTCGGTGTTGGCAGATAGTACAAAATATTGTCAAGAGAAAATTAAAAAGACCTAAATATATGGAGATACATACCGTCTTTGTGGCCTGGAAAAGTTAATATTGGTAAATTGTCCATTTTGACCAGGACTCTGAAACCTGATCCATGGAGTTATTCTAAGAATGCTGGTGCCCTTGGGGCATACGAGTTTTCAGGGCAGGGGATCCTGTGCCCACCTGGTGCGCATCTCCCTCCCCCGCAGGGGAGGACACAGCCCCCAGACAGCTGTGTGGTTTGCCGCAAGACGCACTTACAAGAGAGATCTGCCATGGAGATGGACTGACAGCTGGTGCTCCCTGCCTCCATCTGGGCGAGACTGAAGCCCGGTGTGGTCAAGGCCCACTTAGCAGTTGAACCGAATTAGCCCCCCTCGAGGTCAGTGCGTGTGCTCATCATAGGTGTGCCCCGAGCTAAGTACCTTAAGGACTATTAAAAAAAAAAAAAAAGTACCACGTGACGTGTACCTGCCCAGCAGTCACCAGGGTCTGATGGTTCCAGGCTGCCTCTGTAGAATCAGACAGTGGGTCAATTTTCGGCAGGGCCACTACCACCTGTGTGAGCTGAGGAAAGTTCTAGGCCTTCACTATGGTTTTGCCAAGCTTGTAAAGCTAAGAGAAGAGGCTCTGCCTGGGCCGAAAGGGTGACGTGGGGGCGGCGTCCGGGCAGGTCAGAGCCCCGGGCTGCCTCAGACACCAGCCGGCCGGGCCGCTCATCCCGCGGCTCAGACTTCCCAGGGCGGCCCCCGAGGTGCGGGCCTCCAGGATGTGCGGCGGCCGCGAGCGGCTCCCGGAGGTCGGCGCCCTGGGCCCGGAGCTCCCCGCGTGGGCGGCGGCGGGCTGCTGCCGTAACCGCTGTGCTCCGCGGCGGCTCTGTCCGTGTCCCTCGGCCCCCTTGCCCGCCCCCCGCCCCCCGCCCCGGGCACTGGCCCTGCGGCCGCCTCCCCGGAGCCCTGGGTCCCCCAGTCCCCGGGGCCAGCGCCCCGCTTGCCCCGCATCCGGCCGCCCCTGGCCCTGCGGGGAGCCGCCTGCCGGCTTGGAGGGTCTGCGCCCCGGTACTCGGACCCGAGGGAGAGAGCGGAGGACCCAGGGCACCGAGACCTGGACCCAGGTCCAGGAGGCCGGACCCGGTTCCGGAGAGGCAACCCCGCCGTCCTGGAAGGTCCCCACGGAGCGCGGGCGACACCTGGTGCCCCCACCTGCCGCCCCGTGCGCGCGGCCTGAGGCCACCGAGTCCCGAGCGCGGGGCACACGGACAGTTGGTCTCGCCCTTGGCCCTCGTCTCCTTTCCCTCCAGCCCTTTGCCCTCTGCGCGCGCGTTCTCTGTCCTCCCGGGTGTGGTCCTCCGGAGCCGGGCGGGAAGGACGCGCCGGCCACCGTGGGCTCGGGTGCGAGGACAGTCGCTGACTTTTCTACTGAGTCCAGGGATTCGCCCGCACACAGAGGCCTCTCCCTCAGCTTGTGCAGCCAGCTTCCCCCGCCCGCCGGTGCCCTCCCGTGTCCCCCATGGGGCCTGGGTCACCCCGTCCTGCCCCTCACTTCGGACGCTGCAGGCTCCTGGGTCTGCAGCCCTCGGTCTTCCGTCGCCTCACGAGCTGCAGTCTGAGCCCGCAGCCCTGGTGCTCCTCTTGGGGTCCCTCCTCCCTCGCAGGCGGGACTCCGGGAAGAAGGAGCTGTGTTTGCTGGCACCTCCAGTACGTTCTGATAAAGCCAGAGCCAGAGAAAGGCTGCCTGTGGCTACTGACACTCCAACCTCCTGGCTGGTGATGTCGGGGGTGCCATGTATGGTGTTCAATCTTCAAGCAACCCCCCACTACGCACCCAGGACAACCACCTCAGAAAGAGAAAACAGCGGGCCGTGTTCATACCGCGGTCTGGGTCGGGACCTCGATTTATCCTGGTTCTGTCTGGCTTCCGTGCTGAGCTCTCGGGGACCACACAGCCCGGCTCCTCGCCGCCCAACATCTCCCACCAGGTCGCCTGCTGCAGTCACCTCACAGCACAGGACCCCACGCACTCCGAGCTGAGTCACGGCTGTCTGACTAGAACCCATCTACGACTGGAGCAGGGCCAGTCAGGTGTCTGGACTCCAGCGCTAGGTACGGAAAAGAAGGCTCGTGCTAAAAGCCAGTGAAGTCACTTCTAAGTCCAAGAGACAGGTTTTCATGACAATGCTCATCTAGAAATGCATATGTTTTCAGATAATAGTTACTAAATTGCTCAACTGAGTGTGGGACCCACGCAGGCAGTGAGGGGGTGGGGGACGCGTGGAGGAGACCTGCTCTGCCCCAGTGGACAGATGGCAACGCTCTGGGATGAAGGGGCCAAAGGCCAGGAAAGAGGGGTGGCTTCATGGTCTCCTCCTGCCTGGGCCCTAAAGGGGCTCTTCAACTTCACGGCTTGTTTCAGCTTCTGAAATGAGGAGATCATTTGGCTTAGAGCTGAAGACTTTTGTCTACTGTTTGGAAGAAATATTTGCACGCCATATATTCGAAAAGGGTTAATATCCAAAATATATAAAGAACTCCTGCAACTCAACAGCAAACCAAACAATCTGAATGAAAACGAGACTGAGGATCTCCATAGACATTTTCCCCAGGAAGACATACAGGTGACCCAGAGATGCATGAAAAGATGCCCCACGTCACTCACCAGCAGGGAGATGCAAATCAAAACCACAGTGAGATGTCATGTCACAGCTGTCAGAACAGCTCTTATCAAAAAGGACAAGAAATAACAAATGTTGGCAAGGATGTGGAGAAAAGGGGACCCTTGGGCATTATTGGCGGGCATTTCAATTGGTGCAGCCAGTAAGAAAACTGTATGGAGGTTCTTCAAAAGACTGAAAACAGAACTGTCATGGGATCTGGCAATTCCCCTGCTGGGTATTCACTGAAGAAAATGGAAACACTAACTGTAAAACATGGCTGCACCCCTATGCTCACTGCAGTATCATTTGCAATAGCCAAGATTTGGAATCTGGGAAACCAGTCGACCAAACAACAACCACCCAGGCTCATAGAGAGAACACATCGGTGACTGCCATAGGGGGACTGGAGGGTGTGCAGAAGGGGTTAAGGGGGTCAAAAAGCACAAACTTCCAGTTTTAACTTAGTCATGGCGATGTAATGTACAGCCTGATGACTATAGTTAACATAGTATTGTACATTTGAAAATCGCTGAGAGAGTAGATCTTAAAAGTCCTCACCACAAGAAAAAAACGGGGAAAAGTTGCTAACTATGCATGGTAAGGGATGTTGACTATGTCTGAAGGCCTCCCTCCTTGATCTGGAAAAGACTCATCTCTGACCCTTCGTCAGGACAGGCAGGGAGCTCGCCCTCCTCAATGCGGAAGGGTGGTGGAGCACACAGGGAGAGGCTGTAGGCGGCGCAACGCCTGGAGTTCGTACCTGAATGTGAGAGTCAGGCCAGACTGTGTGTGTGTGTGTGTGTGTGTGTGTGTGTGTGTTAGTGGTCGCAGGAGGACAGGGGAGGGCATGGTGTTAGGCCTAAGTCTGGAGAGGTGGTTCTAGGCCTCAACCAGGAAGGGAAAGAAAGCAGAGTCATAGCCTTGATGCCAACACTGGTTTTAGTGAAGAGCCGCGTGCCAGGAGGACGGCCCGGGTGAGCTGAGCATCGCCTGCCTCTCTCTGGGCCCGGCCTGCAAGTTTCGCTCACCAGTCTCTCAGCCTGTAATTCTTCCTCAAGACTTTAAATCTTTTCCGCTTTATGACTTTGGGCGACGTCGAGTTCTGGTCTTTCACGTAATTCATTTGCTGCTGATACCACAGGTACTCCGGGGAGAGGACCTTGGAGGGTTTGTGGTAGAGGAAGTATTTGTTCAGGTGGCTCTCATCGTGCCAGATGGCCTCGATGTGGTTGGCTTGGTCGACCATGATCGCTCTGTGGCAGGCCTCGGTGAGCCTGGCAACCTCCGACACGGACCCCCCAAATAGGGCCCCTATGTAATAAAAGTCCCCCTCGTCTTCAGGAATATGCGCTTGCGACTGAGGCCGCCGTTCATAGGGGAAGTCGGCCCGATTGAGCCCATAGTAGCCAACATGGAGCGTGCCGAACAAGGAGGAGAGGACCTCCACGCCCACGTGGTCGCTGAGCCTCATGTCCACATCTGCACACACGAGGTAGTCCACCTCCCGCTGGAAGCGCTGCCGGGAAAAAGTGCTGAGCATCTCCATGCGGTGCATGGAAATGTCCTGCCAGCGGGCATAGCTCTGGATCTTGAGGATGATTATCTGCCTTCCGTTTCGGACGTTGAGGTGAGGGACATACTCCGGCTTGTCAGTGAAGACGTAGTAGTTCACCCGGTGTCCTACCATGAAGTACATCTCTGCCGTCTCCAGGAACGCCCTCAGGTAGAGGAAGTATTTTTCAGTGGGAAACACAATTAATCCGATGGTGGCATTCTGGAGCCGGAACTGCTCATTCAGGATGTCCATGTTGAAAGTCCCCTCCCAGATGATGGGAGCCAGCCACGGGGTCATGACAAGGACATCTTTCCTAGAGGGTGTTAGAACATCTGGTTGGGGATACACCATCTTTGATAATTTTATACTTTCCAGCCCATAGATTTTGCTAATAACCTTGTTTGTCCTAGCTGAGATGCTTCCTAGTATCTGGTTTCTTGGATTCAGGTAGCAATAGCAAAAGGCCAAGGCAAGAGCTATTAAAAGAAGGACGATCACTCGATGAGGCAAGTAACATTTTGGGTTCTCTGCGACTGTCCTCACCAGCCGAGCCATGGCTCCACTTCCAACTCTTGCAGCCTAGATCTCCTTAGATGAGGCTAAGGACCTGCACCTCCCGAGGTTCCACTTGCAGCAGCCTCTCCCGGGCGGAGTGAGGCAGAACGCATTGACTATACGGTACTCATGCCCCCTGCTTCTCCTGAGGTCCTACCCCCGTGCAAGGAGCCCCTGAGCACTGGGTATTCAGGGTCACCGAGCTGAGTAAGATTCCCAGCCTGGCAGAAGATGGATAAATTCAGTTCTGGTTGAGGTTGTATCAGAATAACCAGGTAGCAGGACTATGGGCCACTAGAACCCTTGGGCCAGCTTGTAGGAGAGAAGTCCAGTCTCCTGAAATAGGCTCAGGAGACTGGCTCATGGAGGCCCCTGAGCAGGTCCAGGACAGAGATTGTGATGAAAGCAGGGCAGGGCTGAACAGGAGGTTAGAGGCTTGTGCTCCAGCCCTCCCTTGACACTCACCGGCTGTGAGACATTTACATAAACACTAAATGTCCTGAAAGTAAAGTTGAGAACAGAATGTCTTCAAGGTCCCATCCAGACAGGCTGATGTGGGCCATCATTCAGAAGGCCTGATTTGGTAACCATGCTGCAAGCAAGAGAGCCCACAAATCAAGGATTGTTTACCTTTATTCCTCGAATAATCACTTAAAATTCCACTGAGTACTTACTTCGCAGATACTAGGGCTTATACTGAGATTAGTCCAGGCTGCTGGACTTTATGGGCATTATATTGCTCACTCCTCAAAACAAGGCTAAGGGATGGATGCTGCACTGTCGTCCTGGTCTAAATGGGGAAACGTGCTCAGAGAGATGGGTGACCAGTCCACGACCACATGGCTTAGCGCTGAAGCCAACTAAGCAACCAGACTCCAGGATTGGCCTCTTGGCCACCCTATACTCTGATCCTCTGCCTTGCCCACAAGTCCCTTGTAGTTTCCTTTTTCTGGGTTCTTTCCCCAGTCAGGCTCCTTTGGTTCTCTCCCTAATGGTTGCCATGCCAGTTGATCCTAGGCAGGGCCCTCGAGATGGAGAAGGGAACCTGACCCAGTACCATTTTTGACTCATCATATTGCCAACACATATATCTCCCTCTGCAGTCCGAGGCAGTTCCAAGTACATGTGTCTTGGGAAATGAACCCTCTGGCGCAGACTTCTAGCCCCCTGTGGGACTAACTGTTGGTACAGACAGGTCCCATGGTGTGTGGGGAGCGCCTGCCACCTGCACCCTGAAGCTGGCTGGCGCTCTTGTGCTGCTCTGTGACACCTTGTTTCTCCTCTCCCACAGAAGGAGCTGGCTGGAGACATGGTCTTTCCGGACTTCCTGAAACCCTCTCAGGGTGGTTCTGGGCATGTTAGGAGGAGGGAATGAGTGAGTTTCGATGAGTGTCTTAAGAACTTGACACCTTGTCTTTGTGGCCCAGATTGTGACATTTGCCTGGCTGTGTCTAGGAATGTTTGTGTAATCCTGATTGTCACCCCTAGTCAATAATGCTGACATAGTGGCAAAATACCAGGACAACCCAGTGATGTTGCAAATGCCAGAAAGCGGAAGCCCCGCTTCAATGCGAAAATGGCCCCAAGAAGATCAGGAGCATGTGCTTGATGTGCTCGTGGGTCTGGTGCCTCTCTGGGGAATCTGCCCATCCCAGGGCGGTGGCGGAGGGAACCCATGGCTCTGCTCTATGTGGCACTTCCCTGAGAGTCTTGGAGGTTAAAGAACCTCACAGAAGAGGTAGCAGGATGGGGCAGACACCAGTAGTGTAGGAAAAGACCAGGAAGAGAGATAGTGTAGCCTCTGACCACTTGGGAGGTGCTCTGAGCCCTGCCTGCTCAGCTCTGCCAGGCCACTAGCCTGAGACCCGCCAGGTTCCATGAGTCTTTAGGGCGCCACCTGGCCAGTGTGTTACCCTGACCTCTGGCCTTCCTCACTCCAGCCTCCACAGCACAAGTGCCTGGATCCTCTTCACACCGTTATCCCTGGCTGGTTCCATTGTCCAAAATTTATGCTAGCACCCCCAACCCTTTGCCCATGCCTCCCTAAAGCCCTCATTTTTCCTCTTTCTGTAGAATCCAGGGGGTTATTCTCACTTGGGTCTGGGCATGTATTATAGTTCCCTGGGCCTCTCATTTACATCTAAGAAATGGGAAAACCCTTTCATTTCCATGGCTGTGGTGAGTGCAAAGTAAAATAATTGGTACAAAGGGACCCTGTCCCAAGCAACTTATGGAGAAAAAGAACAAAGGTATGGTTCTTGGTTGCAGCATAAGTGCTGAGCCTGGCCAGGACCAAGAAATTGCCTCTTATGCCTCAATTTATTCTAATCCCAACCGTGCAATGGTGGACCAAGCTGCTCTACGTACTGTCACTACAAGGTGGGTCTTTTATACAGAGCTGGGTTCCTGGGTTCCAGGGCTTTAGAACCCCTCCTGTGCCTCCATAGCCATGATTCTGGAGCCCTCTCAGGCCTAACCCCCACCACTCTCTTACAGTTCAGTAACAACCCACTGAGAGCTACCTGAGAAAGACCCTGCTAGGCATTCACCCCAGGGACCCTCTCAGGATGAGTGTTTCTGTGATCCTTGTGGCAAGGAGCCTATGGAATATTCTCCGAGCTGGACACATTGACAGTCACTCATCTCCTTGTGATGTGTGCTCGGTAGGTGGCAAGGGAAGGCCGCTGTGCTCACGATGAGATGTGACTCTGGGGCTGCACTCACCCCTCCAGCCCACTCTACATCATGGGTTAGAGGCTGCTTCTAAGATGGGGTACGAGTACCTGCCTCTGTGGAAGGACAGTAGCACGGGGAGGTTGTGGGCAGAGAATCTGCACTCCCACCAAGTGCATGTGAACCAGGAGATATATTCCACTCCTCTCCCACTGCAGGGGCTTACCATCTCCAGGCCTCCTGAAAAGGTCCTAGCCACCCAGATGAACTGGACGGGCACACGGTCCTGGATAAGGACTCTGACCAATAGATGGGTGTACGGGTATGATGGGCGCCTGTCCAAAGATGAGGAAGAGATAAGTGGAGGCTAGTTTGTCCTCACAACATAGGTAATATACTGGCTGTTGCTTAACTTCCACAGAACTTCCTGAAGACTCCTGGGCACCAGTGGAAACTCTCAGGGTTGTCCATGTGCTCCCTGCCCTCTCACTTCCTTCCTCCAAACTGTAGAAGCTTTATCTACTCTAGCGTTGGGGGAAATACCACGACAGGCTATCCTACGTCTTTGATATACAAATGTAGGATTTGGAGGTAAAAGCCAGAATTTGTTTTTTCATATCTGCTTCTGACATATCATTTCCTCCATAATCATGGAAGCCCCACCCTATTTTCACCTAGGCCTACCTGAGTTCATGTGCAGCTGAGGTGGACAGGTCCCCCACCCTCCCCCAGCAGACATACTGCCTCCTCAAACACTTGTATCTCTCTTTACGGGTTGGTAGCTTTCTCCACCACGTGGGAGCGTGGTGGGCCATTGTCAGGCTCATTCTGGAAGTGTGGGGGTAGTTAATATACACAGAGAAACCTTTAAAAAATACACACCTTGATCTCTAGTGGGTTAGTTCTGAGGTAAGTTCCACACTGTCTCTGAGAGGGGTCCCAGTAGATTTGAGACGTAGTTGCTCATAGCCATGGCTTTTCTCCCTTGTTCACCCTGAAATCACATCCCAAATGAACATCCTGTCTTCACAGCTTTGTCTCAGAGTTGTTTATGTAGCAAGAACACAACTTATATAGCGAACCAAGTACAGCTGCCCAGCAGGCAGGAAAGGCTACCAGATAGAAGGCCGGCGAAGAGAGTAGGGAGAAGGGTAGGGACAGGACACGGCTGTTGATCCTTCAGAGGGAATCTTGGTTGGATAGAGAGGTTTTCTAGGGACCTCTAGGTTTATCTAGAGGTGTTTCTAGGTCTCTAGGTTTATCGAGGGACCATGCATTGTAGATTCCCAAACTGTCCTGCCGGCATGTTATTATGGTACCCTTCTAACCTCAGACCATGGGGAACCTCGGGATTCCAGGCAGAAGGATGCACTAGCCACTTTGCTCAGGGCCTGGGGTCCAAGCAGAGAGAGAAATATGAAACAAACTCTGGGTGCTCCCATCACAGAGGCAATAGGATTGAGATATGTTCCCCCCCCCCAAAAATCCTAGATCCAGTACACAGCTGTATACAGTACTCATGCCAGTTCTTGTGATGGAGGTTGGCAATGGCAAATACAGTACGTGGATTTGCTTTTATCTTAGCTGGAAGATTCTCTTCAACGTCTTTTTTTTTTTTTTAAGTATAAAAGAAGGATAAACTTACTCGACAGAGTTCTTCTTGAGGTCACTTGAGGGATGCCCAGAAATCTCCCATCCTTACTCAAAACATTTTCCCAATTACTCCCTAAGCAAACTTTTATGCTTTCACTTTGGGTGTTATGGATCAGTTTTCTGTGATTGTGCCAACATTCAGGTATGGGAGACACTTGAGGCCTCAGTCATTTTATTGTAGTAAAATATTCACTACATAAAATTTACTGTGTGTTAAAGTCAGCTGTGTCTTCTGCTTGCAAGTAGTGATTTTATGAAGAAGAGATCCTGGCCATGCCCTGCAGGGCAGTGCCCCTCGTTCACCCAAACCTGGCATGTCCGGGGACTGTCCCATGTGTGTCGCTTACGCCCTGCTGTTGCATCTGAGTCACTTTTCCCTTCAGGGCAGTTGTCTGCGCTGACTCTCTGCCCATTGTGGGCTAATGCTTGCTCTCTGTGGTGTTAGAGGGACCCAGACAGGCCAACTCTGAGGAGGCGGGTCCGCAGGGGGAACTTGTGAGCAGGGCCGAGGGGTCAGCAAAACTTGGGCTGGGCCACCATCTGCTGGGTCCCCTGGAGCGCTGCGCTGGCGGAGGGTTGTGAGGCAGGGTGCTCTCCTTCTTACGCACAGCTAGGCAAATGTCACAGTCCAGACCACAAAGAGAAGATGACTGCCATTAGAAGACACTCCCAACACGCTTCCCTCCCTCTTCCAACATACTCAGCGCTGTCCCGAGAGGGCTTTATAATCCCGTGAAAACCCCCATCTCCAGCCACCACTTGTGCGTGAAAGCAGGAGCGAGGTGTCACAGAGCGGTTCAAGAGCTTGGTGCAGGGGGCAGGTGCTCCTTATCTGCCAGGGGACCCCCCCCCTTTCTTTTAAACCTGCTGTGTGTTCCACGGTGCGGCAGGAGCCGTCTGCGTCCGAGGCTTCGTTTTCTGGGAGGTACATGTTTGGAATCTTCCTGGACACTGGAGGGAGGAGATGTATGAAATGGCAGTATGATAAGCCCGGAGACAACAGTGACGCCTAAGGGAGAAAAACCAAAGACTCTGACTTTTGAAAGAACCCAGTAAGGGAAACCTAAAAGACACCAGCGAGACAGAGGGTCAGAATATAGGATATTCTCAAGTCTGGCTGCTAAGGCCGCTGCAGCGCTTACCAGCCAGCCGTGTGCTCGTGGGCCTGTCACCGCCTCTCTGAGGCTGTTTCTCCATCCGTACGACACGGAGAACGTAGCATCCAGCCTCCAAGCTTATTGTGAGCATTGAACAAGATAACACACACTGAGCAGCCTAATCCTAACAACAGGGTAAGGCCAGTAACATAAAAAGCATATGCTAGTAATTTTAAGTAATTATTAAGAAAATAAAGGAAAACAATTTCCAGTGTGTAGATCTTCTGTCCCCTTCACCACGGCTCCCAAATCAGTCCTCTGAAGGGTGGCCCATGTTAGCTGCATGGATATGAGCTAGAAGACAGTCTGATCTTGACTTTGTGGGTTTTTTCAGGAAACTCGGTGCTTAGCTCACAGCTGTTAAGTGCCAAGGGAAGGCCAGAGCATAAGTCCTGACCCCCCGGTCAGGCTCTGGTGGCTACTGCCCTGCCCTGCTTTCATCATAATCTCTGGCCTTGACCTGCTCAGTGGTCTCCTTGAGCCAGCCCCCTGAATCTGTTTCAGGAGCTCGAGCTCTGACTTGTCTCCTACGCACTCGTCCTTAAGTTCTAGCTGTCTGTTGACTAAGTCCTGACACCTGGTTTCTTAGCACCTCAAACGAAACCGGAATTTATTAAGGTCTCTTTGGCTCCTGTCTTTCTCCACAGGGCAGCCAGGGTGTCCTTGTGTCCAGGGGCCCACTTGCACCAGGTCCAGGCCTCGGCGTAGCCTGGGCTGCTGGACTAGTGAGAGGCAGTGTGAGTGTAGGCGCTTTAGTGCTGGGTGGTCACCTTCCCCTGGCCTCAGGGAGACCACTGAGGCGGGAAAATCAGGAGAGACAAGTATCCTCGTATCTTGGAGGAGGCAAGAGGTGCATCCTTCGGTCCTGCCGGCATGGCCCAGCTACAGCAAATCCTGGCTGCGACACAGAAATGCTGTTCGCATCATCGAGTGACCTCTCTTCTTCTCCTAGCACTCATCATGACCTTCCTCGGCTATAAGGGTTACCTGAACCCAAGAAACCAGAAGCTGGACAGCATCCACGCCGGTGTAAGCATGGCTATCAGAGAACACAATGGCCTGCGAAGTGTAAAATTATCGAGGATGGTGTATCCCCAACCAGATGTTCTAACACCCTCTAGGAAAGATGTCCTTATCATGACCCCGTGGCTGGCTCCCATCATCTGGGAGGGGACTTTCAACATGGACATCCTGAATGAGCAGTTCCGGCTCCAGAATGCCACCATCGGACTGACTGTATTTTCGGTAAAAGCATACATGATCTTCCTGAAGCAGTTCTTGAAGTCGGCAGAGATGTACTTCATGGTAGGACACCGGGTGAACTACTACGTCTTCACTGACAAGCCGGAGTATGTCCCTCACCTCAATGTCCGAAACGGAAGGCAGATAATCATCCTCAAGATCCAGAGCTATGCCCGCTGGCAGGACATTTCCATGCACCGCATGGAGATGCTCAGCACTTTTTCCCGGCAGCGCTTCCAGCGGGAGGTGGACTACCTCGTGTGTGCAGATGTGGACATGAGGCTCAGCGACCACGTGGGCGTGGAGGTCCTCTCCTCCTTGTTCGGCACGCTCCATGTTGGCTACTATGGGCTCAATCGGGCCGACTTCCCCTATGAACGGCGGCCTCAGTCGCAAGCGCATATTCCTGAAGACGAGGGGGACTTTTATTACATAGGGGCCCTATTTGGGGGGTCCGTGTCGGAGGTTGCCAGGCTCACCGAGGCCTGCCACAGAGCGATCATGGTCGACCAAGCCAACCACATCGAGGCCATCTGGCACGATGAGAGCCACCTGAACAAATACTTCCTCTACCACAAACCCTCCAAGGTCCTCTCCCCGGAGTACCTGTGGTATCAGCAGCAAATGAATTACGTGAAAGACCAGAACTCGACGTCGCCCAAAGTCATAAAGCGGAAAAGATTTAAAGTCTTGAGGAAGAATTACAGGCTGAGAGACTGGTGAGCGAAACTTGCAGGCCGGGCCCAGAGAGAGGCAGGCGATGCTCAGCTCACCCGGGCCGTCCTCCTGGCACGCGGCTCTTCACTAAAACCAGTGTTGGCATCAAGGCTATGACTCTGCTTTCTTTCCCTTCCTGGTTGAGGCCTAGAACCACCTCTCCAGACTTAGGCCTAACACCATGCCCTCCCCTGTCCTCCTGCGACCACTAACACACACACACACACACACACACACACACACACAGTCTGGCCTGACTCTCACATTCAGGTACGAACTCCAGGCGTTGCGCCGCCTACAGCCTCTCCCTGTGTGCTCCACCACCCTTCCGCATTGAGGAGGGCGAGCTCCCTGCCTGTCCTGACGAAGGGTCAGAGATGAGTCTTTTCCAGATCAAGGAGGGAGGCCTTCAGACATAGTCAACATCCCTTACCATGCATAGTTAGCAACTTTTCCCCGTTTTTTTCTTGTGGTGAGGACTTTTAAGATCTACTCTCTCAGCGATTTTCAAATGTACAATACTATGTTAACTATAGTCATCAGGCTGTACATTACATCGCCATGACTAAGTTAAAACTGGAAGTTTGTGCTTTTTGACCCCCTTAACCCCTTCTGCACACCCTCCAGTCCCCCTATGGCAGTCACCGATGTGTTCTCTCTATGAGCCTGGGTGGTTGTTGTTTGGTCGACTGGTTTCCCAGATTCCAAATCTTGGCTATTGCAAATGATACTGCAGTGAGCATAGGGGTGCAGCCATGTTTTACAGTTAGTGTTTCCATTTTCTTCAGTGAATACCCAGCAGGGGAATTGCCAGATCCCATGACAGTTCTGTTTTCAGTCTTTTGAAGAACCTCCATACAGTTTTCTTACTGGCTGCACCAATTGAAATGCCCGCCAATAATGCCCAAGGGTCCCCTTTTCTCCACATCCTTGCCAACATTTGTTATTTCTTGTCCTTTTTGATAAGAGCTGTTCTGACAGCTGTGACATGACATCTCACTGTGGTTTTGATTTGCATCTCCCTGCTGGTGAGTGACGTGGGGCATCTTTTCATGCATCTCTGGGTCACCTGTATGTCTTCCTGGGGAAAATGTCTATGGAGATCCTCAGTCTCGTTTTCATTCAGATTGTTTGGTTTGCTGTTGAGTTGCAGGAGTTCTTTATATATTTTGGATATTAACCCTTTTCGAATATATGGCGTGCAAATATTTCTTCCAAACAGTAGACAAAAGTCTTCAGCTCTAAGCCAAATGATCTCCTCATTTCAGAAGCTGAAACAAGCCGTGAAGTTGAAGAGCCCCTTTAGGGCCCAGGCAGGAGGAGACCATGAAGCCACCCCTCTTTCCTGGCCTTTGGCCCCTTCATCCCAGAGCGTTGCCATCTGTCCACTGGGGCAGAGCAGGTCTCCTCCACGTGTCCCCCACCCCCTCACTGCCTGCGTGGGTCCCACACTCAGTTGAGCAATTTAGTAACTGATAGGGGCCTGCCAGTTCCCTATTATCCGAAAACATATGCATTTCTAGATGAGCATTGTCATGACAACCTGTCTCTTGGACTTAGAAGTGACTTCACTGGCTTTTAGCACGAGCCTTCTTTTCCGTACCTGGCGCTGGAGTCCAGACACCTGACTGGCCCTGCTCCAGTCGTAGATGGGTTCTAGTCAGACAGCCGTGACTCAGCTCGGAGTGCGTGGGGTCCTGTGCTGTGAGGTGACTGCGGCAGGCGACCTGGTGGGAGATGTTGGGCGGCGAGGAGCCGGGCTGTGTGGTCGCCGAGAGCTCAGCACGGAAGCCAGACAGAACCAGGATAAATCGAGGTCCCGACCCAGACCGCGGTATGAACACGGCCCGCTGTTTTCTCTTTCTGAGGTGGTTGTCCTGGGTGCGTAGTGGGGGGTTGCTTGAAGATTGAACACCATACATGGCACCCCCGACATCACCAGCCAGGAGGTTGGAGTGTCAGTAGCCACAGGCAGCCTTTCTCTGGCTCTGGCTTTATCAGAACGTACTGGAGGTGCCAGCAAACACAGCTCCTTCTTCCCGGAGTCCCGCCTGCGAGGGAGGAGGGACCCCAAGAGGAGCACCAGGGCTGCGGGCTCAGACTGCAGCTCGTGAGGCGACGGAAGACCGAGGGCTGCAGACCCAGGAGCCTGCAGCGTCCGAAGTGAGGGGCAGGACGGGGTGACCCAGGCCCCATGGGGGACACGGGAGGGCACCGGCGGGCGGGGGAAGCTGGCTGCACAAGCTGAGGGAGAGGCCTCTGTGTGCGGGCGAATCCCTGGACTCAGTAGAAAAGTCAGCGACTGTCCTCGCACCCGAGCCCACGGTGGCCGGCGCGTCCTTCCCGCCCGGCTCCCGAGGACCACACCCGGGAGGACAGAGAACGCGCGCGCAGAGGGCAAAGGGCTGGAGGAAAGGAGAGACGAGGGCCAAGGGCGAGACCACTGTCCGTGTGCCCGCGCTCGGGACTCCGGTGGCCTCAGGCCGCGCGCGCAGGGCGGCAGGTGGGGGCACCAGGTGGTCGCCGCGCTCCGTGGGGACCTTCCAGGACGGCGGTTGCCTCTCCGGAACCGGGTCCGCCTCCTGGACCTGGGTTCAGGTCTCGGTGCCCTGGGTCCTCCGCTCTCTCCCTCGGGTCCGAGTACCGGGGCGCAGACCCTCCAAGCCGGCAGACGGCTCCCCGCAGGGCCAGGGGCGGCCGGATGCGGGGCAAGCGGGGCGCTGGCCCCGGGGACTAGGGGACCCAGGGCTCCGGGGAGGCGGTCGCAGGGCCAGTGCCCGGGGCGGGGGGCGGGGGGCGGGCAAGGGAGCCGAGGGACACGGACAGAGCCGCCGCGGAGCACAGCGGTTACGGCAGCAGCCCGCCGCCGCCCACGCGGGGAGCTCCGGGCCCAGGGCGCCGACCTCCGGGAGCCGCTCGCGGCCGCCGCACATCCTGGAGGGCCGCACCCCGGGGGCCGCCCTGGGAAGTCTGAGCCGCGGGATGAGCGGCCCGGCCGGCTGGTGTCTGAGGCAGCCCGGGGCTCTGACCTGCCCGGACGCCGCCCCCACGTCACCCTTTCGGCCCAGGCAGAGCCTCTTCTGCGGCACTTTACAAACCGGCAAACCATAGTGAGGCCTAGAACTTTCCTCAGTCACAGGTGGTAGTGGCCCTGCCAGTGTGGCCCAGCTGTCTGATTCTACAGAGGCAGCCTGGAACCATCAGACCCTGGTGACTGCTGGCAGGTACCGTCACGTGGTACTTTTTTTAATAGTCCTTAAGGTACTTGGCGGGCACACTGTGATGAGCACACGCACTGACCTCGAGGGGGCTAATTCGGTTCAACTGCTAAGTGGGCCTTGACCACACCGGGCTTCAGTCTCGCCCAGATGGAGGCAGGAGCACCAGCTGTCAGTCCATCTCCATGGCAGATCTCTCTCCTTGTAAGTGCGTCTGCGGCAAACCACACAGCTGTCTGGGGGCTGTGTCCTCCCCTGCGGGGGTAGGGGATGCGCACCAGGTGGGCACAGGATCCCCTGCCCTGAAAACTCGTATGCCCCAAGGGCACCAGCATTCTTAGAATAACTCCATGGATCAGGTTTCAGAGTCCTGGTCAAAATGGACAATTTACCAATATTAACTTTTCCAGGCCACAAAGACGGTATGTATCTCCATATATTTAGGTCTTTCTAATTTTCTCTTGACAATATTTTGTACTATCTGCCAACACCGAGGCCTCTGGGTCAGATTCAACCCATAGCCTGTATTTGTAAGACCAGAGAGCTAAGAACCATGCTAACAATTTAAAATACTTGTAACATATACACACATGCATGCAGAAGTATGGGACAGAGATCTGTGACCCACAAAGCCCATAATACCTATTTTCTGGACGTTCAGAGAAAGTTTGCGACCACCCTTGTATAGTTTTGTGGCTATAGGTAACCCACAGCTTTTGCTTATTATTCATAAGTGTTTTATGGGGTCTGTGAAGTTATTTTCAGTAGTTCATTTGGAGTTCACAGAAAATGCTATGATCACATAGATATAGCATTCCAGCACATCCCTTCTGGATGTTTCTTTGTAGTTTCCTTAGGAGTTTCTACATGCACAATGATGTTTTCTCTGAATCGTGATTCGATGAAGAAAGCTAATTTACTTCCTTTTCATCGGCACGCCCTGTCTTTCTCGTTCTTACTTTTCCCCTTGCAGAGAGTAACAACGGTCAGCATAGCACCATCGGGCATTTCTTGTCTAAGGAAGACTTGCAGCTGACTCCACAGCTGTCTGTGAATGATCTCCCAGGTCCAAGGACAGGAGACACACACCAGGTGGGTGCAGGATCTAGCCCCGCTTAAGGGCACCCACATCACTTATAACAATTCCACAGCCCATCTTTCAGAGTCCTGACTGAAACTGACAACTTAGCAATGTGACCTTTTCCAGTGCACGAGTAGGATACGTGTATATGTACATAGATTGTACACATGCATTACACATGTGTTGGTGTTTGGTAATGCACAGACAAAGCAGTTGCCTTTGGATGTGACCTTCACACGGGAAACTGGCTCAATTCATTTCTTCCTCCTTCTAGTTTCTTTGTAGATGTGTAGATTGGATTTTGTACAGGTGCAATCATGTTTTCTATGCAGAAAAGGCACTTTTCCTTCTTTTTAAACCTGTATATCTTTTATTGGTTCTCTTTACCTTTGACATTAGCTACAAGGTCCAGGAAAATACCGAGTGGAGACAAGTGGAGGCAAAGGGCTTCCTTTCCCAGCTTCTGATCATAGGGTAAAAGCATTCAGTGTGCTGTTCACTGGAGTTTTTTGTAGATGTGCTTTATCACGTAAGTGAAACTCTCCGACTCCTACCTTGCTGAGCGTTTTCCTCTGAAAGGAGTCAATTTTGTCAATTACTTGTCCCACAACCATTGAGAGGAGCCTATGATTTTCTCCTTTAGTCTCTCAATATGGTGATTATACAGTAACGCATTATTAATCACTCAAAACAACCTTACATTCTTGAGAAAAACCCCACTTAATTATGCTAGATCATCCTTTTATATTTGGTAGAATTTGACTTCCTAGAATGTTATTAAAGATTTCTAGGGCTATCAGAGATATTCACCGGTGCTTTTTTTTCTTTTTTTCTTGTGAGTTTTGGGATGAGGGTGACTAGTGCTGGCTACGTAGAGTGAGTTAGCAAAACTTGCCTCCTTGTCTGTTTTCTGAAAGAATTTGTGGAACACTGCTAAAATAATGTCATTATAGGTTTTATAGAGTTCATCAGGGAAAGAAACCAAAACATCTGGAGGCGGAAGTTTCTTCCTTGAAAGGGGCTTGTGGTCCCTTGTTACCATTTTCCTGCCTCCGATGGGCAGTCATACCCCCTTTTACATTCATAATCTTGGTCACTGGAATTTTCTTTTTAATTTCTCATCCAGTCTGAGTAGGGGTTTATTAATTTTATCAAATTTTAAAAACTCTTCTATCAGCTTAGTTTTCAGTGCTGTGTCATTTCAATTTCTTATTTTAGACCTTACTGCTATTTCCTTTGGATGGAAACTTGAACCATTCTTTTTAATCGTTTCTTCTTTTTTTCATACAAACACTTAAAGCTACAAGGGTTCCTGAAGCACTCTGCTTCAGCTGTATCTCACAGATTTGTATTTGCTGTGTTTTAATTGTCATGTGGTTTAAACTATTTCCCCCTTTTTGTTCTTATTTCTGCTTTGACTCATTGGTTCTGACAGAGTATGTTTTCCTTCATGTCTGGATATTTGAGGATACTCTACTCATTACTGGTTCTACTTGAGTCCTCTTGTGGTCAGAGAGAAATTCTGCCTGGTGCCCACTGGGTCGTGACTGCTCTTCCTTCCCTGACTTTTCATGTGGTGTTTCCCTGACCTGAAAATAGCCCATCTCTATCTGGCCACTTTGTTCTTCTTCTTGAGGTGTAATTAGAGCTCCGGTCCTCGCAGACTTAGTTTTATGTCCTCCTTATCTGCTTCGAAATCCCCAGCACTGCCCCCTCCTGTATACTATTTGGTTCATTCGTCGGACTCTCACTCTACTGTAAATTCCTGTGCAGCAAGAGACCCCTTTACACTCCGCATCACTAGGGTCTACAAGGGTCTGCCACGGTGTCTAAGGTAGGGTCACCGCAAATAAATGTGTAATAAAGTAACAGGTAAGCAGCTGAGGGAAATGCCTGCCTTTTGCGCTCCCGCGTCTTAGGATGGATTTTATGGACTATAGCATGTGTTAGAACAGATCCTGTTTTCAGCAATAAAGTCTAGTGGACACACAGCAGGACTCTAAGGCCAGCCCAGCGTGAGTGACGTACGTTGTAACTCTTGCGATTTGAGAGTTCAGTGGGTTAGACGAGGGGAAGACTTGTTTTTCCAAAGAGAACCTATCCAGTTGTTGACCAGAAAAGAGAATGATTTCAGATTCTTTAAAGCAGTATGAGAACAGTATCTATATATTGACCCTTGACTTAAATTTTTAAAACTTGTGAAACAGACATGAGTGTTTCTTCCTTTCCCCACCGAGCCAGTCCCCTCGGCGTGAGGTGAGAATGTGTGTGGACTGTTGGCGTCGTCTACATTACACGGGGACACTGAAATGCTTTCAATAGACTGCAGTAGTACAGTGTGGTTCGCTCACACAGCAAGGGTGATGTGGCCTCCATGGAGGCCAGGCGGCCGGGGAGAAGCACGGAAGGAAGAGGCAAAGGAGAGTCATGCCCTGTGGCCCCCGCCCGCACCTCGCTTCCTCCTGGGCTGCTGTCCCTGACACAGCACGGACTTCAGAATCAGCTCCTGCTGCCCTTAGCGGGACTGCCTCCACATCCTATTTCCTGGGCCACAGAGGCTTCCCAGGGTTGATTTGGCTCAACACATTGCCGCTTGTACAGCTCAGTTCTTTCTCCCTCATTGAGTTGAAGAAGCCAAACAGATCGGCAGAGGCCCAATTAACCAGAACGATGTATGTATATGTATATCCTAGCTGGGAAAGAAAGATAGAGACTGACTGAAGCCAACGGGCAACAGGAAAGGGGCAGCTGTAGGTAGCAGTGACTGTCCTGCCAGTTGTAAGACTAGAGGAAAACCGACCTAGAGCTTGAGTCTTCCAGGCCAACAGTTGCAAGCAGAGTGTTGCACGGTTGATGTTTACAGATTTCTCCCTTCTCTCCGCAGGGGACCTTTTCAAGCCAGTGTGTTGCCCTCTGACCAGCCTCATCGGAACCCACAATCTTGGACGCACACACAAAAGGCCGGAGCTGTGGGCCTGCAGCTTGCTCTAGGAAAACAAAACACAGGGGAGGTTTGACTGAGAGAACCAGGGGTGCCTGAGACTGTCCCCAGCACGGCAAAGCCATGCGGGAAGGTCAGCTGTTGCCAGCCGGTTGTAGAGGAGGCTCTTGCTTCCTAGTGGCTGACAGCCTAGTTCTTGCAGGAGAAGATGACCAATGGGTTGGTGCCACCACCCCGTATAGGCAGAGAATCCTGGACAGGTGACAAGTCTTCCCCAAAGGCAAGGCTGCCCCTTGATGGACCCGCTGAAGAGGCACCCGTGATCCAGTTGAAGGGAGCTGAAAACATGCTGGAAGCCCAGCTATTTTCTCCGTGGTGTCGGCTCCTACAAAGTCAAAGGGGGCATTCCGGCCGGGAAGGCCCCAGTGCACTGACCAGGGGCCAGGCCCCAAGTGTCTTCCTGAAAGTGACGTCGTCCCATGTGACTGCAACACATGTGCTGTGGCCGTGAGCCTCCCCGGGCGCTCGGAATGACGGGGGAACTAAAAGTGTGTCCCAACACAGCTAGCATGCTGTTGCCTCCAATTGCTCACCCTGTCCCCTTCGCTCATGGACCCAGGTGCCCAGAGTGGATTCACGGACCGTAGTTTCTCCAGCCACACCTGTGGCGCCAGCCCCTCTGACTGCACCAGAGGCGCCCTGGCCGGGTGGCCCTGCGGCGCCTGACGGCAGGCACGAACAGCAGCCTATTCAGGCCCGGGTTGCTTCTCAGTGGTGGAGGCTTCTCCATTAGGAGCAGGTCTGCCCTGGCCACATGGGCCCCTAGGGCACTGAGCAGACACAGGAAGGGAGCACTGATTCCCCACCACGTTCTTGTCCTGGCCCCTCTCGCTGGAACTCTCGCTGTGCTGGCACGAGTGGACCCCAGGCGCTCGGACTGCAGGTGGGAACACAGGGCCCTCCAAGCGCAGCTGTGGTGTTGCCCCTCTTACGGCAGCTGCGGTGCTTTGGCCGGATGGTCTCCAGGTGATCTGAACTCAGGAGGAACAGAAGTGTCTTCTGGTGCATGTGTTGTCAACGATGGTTTCTCTGCCGATAGGGACGAGCGCGCCGGCCTGGGCATTCTGGGTGGTCTGACATTGGGTGAGAAGGAATGCGTATCCCAATCGAGGCTCGCTGTGTGTGCTACAGGCTGGCAGGACTCTGGTGTTCAGGTCTCAGCCTCCCCCAACGTGAGCTGAGGTCCTGGCTGTCCCCCTCGGCCCTGAGCTAAAGCCCAGTGCTTCGGACATGGAGCTGGGGACTGGGGCAGACGTGCTGCCCCCACGACAGTCGTTACTCAAAGGAGCTGCAGATGCTTGAAAGGAAACGGCTCTGGAGTCATGTTAGCAGAAGGTGAGCTGCGCCTAGTGCTGAGCATCGCGATGATGGCTGCACTGCGATGGAGGATGGCCGACAGAGATGCCAAGGTGGAACACGGGAGTGTCCCACGTGCAGAAGCTGAGCGGGCTGTGCTCGCACTGGGTGCCTGTGCTTCCGCAGAGGTTAGGACTGGAGCTGGTGCTGACACTGCCGATTTCCCAGAGGCTCGGTGCTGACAATGTGGTCAGGTGCGGGGGGCTGTCAGGAGGAGCGTGGGAGGGGGGCATGGTAGCCACATCAATCTCATCAGGGTCAAATCAGGCTCGGATGCCCAGTTGGCTGACGTCCTGGCGGCTGGAAAGCAGGG
>NW_024424341.1:40735333-40759257 GCF_017311325.1 Ursus maritimus
ATAAAAAAAAGTTCAGGGAAAAGATGAGGCCACAGAAAGAACTGAAAAGTACAGAAGAATGTATGTTCAGTCATTTAAAATAAGTCCTTCACGGATGGAAAGATTCTTCGAATAAAAATCGAGAAGGACATGAGCTTTGCCTTCCCACTAAGCTCTTAGGACATTAAGCAAATGTTAAACAATCACGGATCATAGATTCACTGTTTTTAAAAAAATGCAGACATGAGTTGAATTTCTGACACAGCGCAATTGTTATCATTCCACATTTAAAAATAAAAGGTCTCGACTCCTCTCACCATCACCTTGGGCAAAGCAGTTCGAGTGTTCACGCAAAGTCCTCTGGGCGGGTAATCCTTGCAACAAGCGGTAAGAAGATGTCGTGACCTCTTGGATTCCTGAGGCTATAAATGACCTGAAACAACAAGGATTTTACCAACATGCAGCCTAGACGTTTGTCTCTGTCTCTCTTCTCGGGCTGCGCATTTCCTCCTTTCCCAGACTCGGACTGCGCCTCTGTTCAGAGCAGCTGGGGGTAGAGAACCTGAATCTTGCCCGTCGTCCGTCTGCTCTTCCAGCTCTCCTCCCCCGACAGCACTTCTTTACTTCTAAGGACAGTAGAAGGATCCTAACCTCAGGCGAGTGTGACTGACTGGTAACGGCCGCCACGCGTCCCCGCATTGAGCGAACATTCTGAGCTGCGCTCTGGGTTCCCAAGACAGTGTCCTCATCGGTCAGTTACGGCGGCGGATGGAGGGGCAGACACGCTGTGCATGTGGGGTGCTTGGTCGACTCATCAAATGACAGAACTTCCTCAGCGTCCTTCGAGGGGCCGAGCACCGACTCACCTTGGAGGTGGACCCGGACGTGGGGCAGATGTCTGCAGTCAGAAGACACGGTCCGTCCTGGTCTCTGAGGACTTCCGGCCAAGAGGTAGACTCGATCCAGGGGGACCTGGCGGAGTTGGGGACAGTACGGCCCCAGTTACGCTCCCCCAGCAGCCCAGCTCAGTCACTCCGTGCGCTCCTGGGTGTGAGACAACGGGGACAGTCATTGTGTGTGTGTTACGTTAACATCGTGAGAGGTTCCCCGAGTGCCCCGAGCCCGTCAGTCTGAGATGGGCCACCATCATCTTGACTATCAGTTCTGTAATATCTGCTCTCGGTCCTCCTCTCCCGCACACTCCAGCTCCAGGCGGACAGAGCTTTTAGCTGAAAGAGCCCGGAAAGCTGAAGAATCCAAAATCCTACCTTCACGCCAGGTGCTCCCTGCGCTTTGGTTTTCTCAGTTCAAATTTAGAGCCCTAGAAACAAAAGGAAAAATGAACTATTGGGACCACGTCAAGATAAAAGGCTTCTTTTCACTACATCTGTATCTTTGGGGTAAATCCCTAGTAGTGCAATTGCTGGGTCGTAGGGCAGCTCTGTTCGTCACGTCCTGAGGAGCCTCCGTACTGTTTTCCAGTTCACAGCAGCGATGTCCACAGTAACCAAACTGTGGGAGGGGCCGACATGCCTTCAACAGGGGAATGGATGAAGATGTGCTCCATATATGCAGTGGAGTATTACTCGGCCATCGGAAAGGAGGACTACTTACCATTTACATCGACGTGGATGGAACTGGAGGGGATTATGCTAAGGGAAGTAAGTCAAGCAGAGAGACAGTTATCATATGGTTTCACTCATATGTGGAACATAAGGAATAGAGCAGAGGACCACAGGGGAAGGGAGGGAAAACAATGGGAAGAAATCAGAGCAGGAGACGAACCATGAGAGACTCTTGACTCTGGGAAACAAACTGAGGGCTGCGGAAAGGGAGGTGAGTGGGGGATGGGGTAACTGGGTGATGTGATGAGCACTGGGTG
Organism: Ursus maritimus; assembly: GCF_017311325.1. Lineage (NCBI taxonomy): Eukaryota > Metazoa > Chordata > Mammalia > Carnivora > Ursidae > Ursus > Ursus maritimus. Next base: position 40,737,195 of record NW_024424341.1, read on the forward strand.
TTATACACAACCGATGAATCCTTGAACCCTACATCTGAAAGTAATGATGCACTCTGTTGGCTAATGGATATTAAATTTAGACCCTTAGAATGAATGTCTTTATAAGTGAGTCCCACTTCACTGTGGGAAACCAGTATCCCTTTTGCTCTGTCCTGCTCCTTTTCAAATCTCCGTCTAAGTAGACACAGTATCAGATTAATGCTCTGTCTTCACCTCCTCGTAGCCCTCCCCCGCCCCCCCAGCCAACTGCTCTCCAAGCCCACAAGTCCTATACATCTCTCAGACTGGTCCCCTTCTCCTGTTTAATCCACCCCTTTATTTACGAGCTAAATATAGAAAATTAATACGACCCAGGCCCTGTCTTTAATGGTGTGGTTCTCAGGACAGTTCTTCTTCTTTCCGTGTGAGTTCCACGTGTGACCACACTTACCTTTATTAACACAAGCAGCACCTGTACTCCAGACACTGAGGTGCCTTCTCAGTCTTCAGCATCAGACACTTCGGCAATCGTGTCCTGAAAGACGTATCAGAAATTAATGTGAGGGGCGCCTGGCGGCTCAGTTAAGCATCTGCCTTCTGCTCAGGTCATGATCCCGGGGTCCTGGGATCGAGTCCTGCGTCCAGGTCCCCGCTCAGTGGAGAGTCTGCTTCTCCCTCTGCCCCCTCTAAAAATAAAATCTTTTTAAAAAGTGTGACAATACTGCAGTGTTTTATTTTTGATTGATCTGATTAATATCCAGCAATTGCCATGATGTAAATTCAGGAAGGTCATTCTCTCATTTGAAAACAACTGGAGCTTTAAACTTACGTGCTTGAGGAAACTTTTACAAATTAAATAATACTTATTATGTTAGCATAATCATAGAAAATCCCTATTTTTCATCATTTGGTAAAATATTAACTTTCTTAGTGATTTCATCCATTTCCTGCGAGGACTGAACTCCATGAAGCATATAGAGCCCTCAAAACAGTTCTTTATACGTTTCAAGTTCTAGGCAGGTGTCACCTCTTATTTATTACCAGACAATATCATGACCACTATTCTCTCCCGGCTGCTGCAGAAACGTATTTCCTCACGAAATGCGCACGGGCCGCGGAAGAGCAGCCTCCCCTCAAGCACACAGACCAGCCCACGCCTGCGCGAACCCCGAACCCCCGCGCGCGCACGCTCCTCCTACCTGCGCGAACCCCGAACCCCCGCGCGCGCACGCTCCTCCTACCTGGTCCGAGCCGCTCGCGTGACGGCGTCGTCGTGTCTCACCAAGCCCTCGCCCGGCAGAGCAGCGGGTCCGCACTGGGGTAACGGGAGCGTGCTGGGATCCGCTCCAGGGTGGACCAGACATCTCAACGCAGCCCTGGGTTTCAGTGAAGCTCGGACTGCTGGCTTCACGTCTTGAATTTGGGTGGAATGATCCTTTAAATTGGCCGTAGAAGCTGCCAGAACGGCTGAGCTCAGGCAGCTGACACAGGTAAAGCGCCGTGTTTGGCGCGCAGAGCCGCTCTCCCTCCGGAGTGGGAGCTGAGGAGGAGGAATCTGGCGCCGGCCGAGCGCGCAGACCCGGCTGAGCTTGGAACCTGGGCGGAGAGACCCCGGAGGAAGTAAACAGCGGGCGGCACCGGACTAAGGGCAGCGGACAGCACCTGACGGAGGAGACCGAGGTCTTCCGGCAGAGGAAACACTGGTCGCTGCAAGCCAGACCCCCTGGCACGTCTCTGCAGCCTGGGAGCACCGCAGGAGTCCCTCTGACCCCCCGACTGCACATCTTCCCGCCCCCCTCGCAGGACAGCTCGGGGAGTAAGAGCAGCCCGGTCCGAACGGCCACCGCTGCCTCCTGGAAAAGGGTTCTGGGACATCGGCTTCAGCCCTGCGCCGCGAGAAAGTGCCCCCCCAGCTTGCGAGAGAAAGAGCTGTCAAACCTCCGACTGCAGAGAGCTGGGGCTGCACCCTGAACAGCTAGCCCCAAACCGAAGCGGCTCGGGGGAGAAGGGGTCCGCAGGCACTCACTGGCAGCACCCGGCGCCTGCTGCGGGCTCGGCTAGACAGCGCACGAGCACTGACGGCAGAGCGCACAGACGGGCGGGGTGGTGGGAAACCCGGGAAGTGGAAAATGACGCTCTACACCGCCTTCAGGCTGCTTCTCCTAAACGCACCGACGCCCATCGCTCTCACGGAGGGAGCCCCAAGAACTGTCCTTCGTGGGACACCCTGGGAACGGACACAGCAGGCCTGCAGGGAGGCGCGCCCGGTCGGAGAGGGGTCTCGGAGACCCCAGTGTAGACGCGGTTGGGCTCAGCTGCCTCTCACTGAGCGCCTCGGCAGCCCTCCCCTCCAGATGGCCCAGCCGGGTTGCAGGGCCGAGGGGACATGCGCTGCGGGAAGCCTCTGCGCCAGGTTTCCAGGGCGCCGCCTGTGGCGGTGGACAGGCAGCCGCAGCGGCACCTGTGCTCGGAGAACAGGGACTGGGCTCCTGCGATGTTCGGCTCCTTTCGCTTCCTTTGAACCTAATGCTCCATCACAAGAAAAATCATCCCCTCCTTTCTAGCTCAACTGAGGAAAAAGAAAACCCTTTAATCTTGGGGAAAGGGGCACCGCTACTGACCGGGGCGTCGGTGCATCCCGCTCCACAAACACCGCGGAATTCACCGCCAGCAGGTCTGTTAGAGAAAAACACGTTTCATGACCTGTGTTCAAGATGGTAAAGCAGGATTTCATCAGGAGCATCACGGGGGGGGGGGGGTCCACTGGATGGGAGTTCGCAGTGGGGGAGAGAGCGATCTGAACCCTGCTTCAACACGAGCAAGTGGGTATTTGCAGCGGGGACGGGGGCAGTAGGTAGGAAATTACTGAGGGGAGAGACCTGCGGTAAGGGGGTCTGGCTACACCTACCGGATCAGTCCTTGTGGAAGGCAGGAAGGTCGATCAGACGTCACCTGGAAGATGGGGGGTAAGTACCCCATCAGGTATGGAGGTGAGCAGATATCCAGCATGCGGGTTCTTGCTGAATCTAGGTTTTACAAGGACGTGCACAGAAGGGTACAGAAGAAGGTTCAGGAACCTGAAAAGGTCAAGCAGAGAATCTTTGCCAGCCCCCCTCTTGTTCAAGGAAAAAAGATTCTTTCCTTTGAAAAATACAGCCCAGTTTCTCATTCGGTTGTCTTCTTAAGGACCAGCTGAACCGTCTGGTGGGACTTGGTAGAGACGATATTTGCGGGATGATGCTAACAGGCGTTGTTAAAGAGGGGAGTTTTTAGGACCATAAAAGATGAACAGAAACCGAGTTTCTGAGTCCACAGGGCAGCCAGTGAGATTTGTAAACAAGCTTGACACATCTTCAAATGTGCAGCGGGGAGGGCAGTGGCCATCTGAAGAATGTTCCTGGTTTGCACTTAGAGTGTCTCTTGATGGCGTCAGGCACCAGATGAACTTTCTGAGCGGCTCATACAGTGAGCAGCAGGAAGCCTGCCAGGTGTCACTGTGGTCCTAAGTTTCCTTTTACGTTTATATTAAGTTGTTTACCTTCAGCTTCAGGAAAAGAACAGCTTTTGTTCTCATGATTGTAAGACAAAAAGGAAAAAGAGACCTTAAAAAGTCAGACCTGAAAAACAGGGTCTCAGCTCTGGTTTGGCCTGAAAAGTGCATTAGTTCTCAGGACAGACTTGCAGCTGGATATTGGGGAAAACTCGAATTCGAGATTCCGTAAGGACTGGCAGAATGCTCCAGACAGAACCCACAGGCAGGCATTACTGCTTTCCATTAAAACAAAAAACAAAAAACCACAAAGCAAAAAAACCCAAACCAAACACAACAAAACCTCTCTACGAATACTCATTTCCATCAAAGATAATCAATGTTCGTCTACTTTGTTTGCAAAATCAGCCCGATTTCAGAAAACTGATTATTTACATAAGTGCAGCAAGAAGAGTGATCAGATAGGGCTTTTTTTTTTTTTTTTTTTGGAGTTTGCTCTGCTGCAAGTTTTCATAGCAATCTCAGATTGGATATTTGTTTTTTAAGATTGTATTCATCTGAGAGAGAGAGAAAGAGAGAGAGAAAGCAGAGTAGGGGGAGGGGCAGAGGGAGAAGCTTGCTCCCCGCTAAGCGGGGATCCTGACCCAATCCCAGGACCCTGGGATCATGACTGAGCAAAGGCAGACGCTTAACCGCTGTGCCACCCAGGCGCCCCCCCTCAGATTGGATTTTTAAAAGCCTCTCGAGGCCGGGAAGCCAAGCCGAGAATCTGCCATGGGGCCTTACCTGCAACACCTATAGATTGGGGTGAACTCCTCTCTTCTCAAGGTCTCCAGATATCCCGAGGTTCCTTACTGACCCGTAAGGCGGGGAGCCCCATACACCGGGCAGAGGCTGGTTTCTCCAAGCAGGACTTTGATCCTTAAAGTCCGCTTTGGTTCCTTCTAGTTGTCTGGCCGTATCGGGCTCAATGCACGTCATCCTCAAACATGAAACTCCAGTCACGGCCTCGGGGCTTTAACCAACTGGTTTCCAACTGTGTCCGGTTCCAAGGAGAAGAGAAGAGATTTTTATTGAACTTACGCAAATAACTATGTTGCCATGAAAATTAGAACACGCACTCACAATTTCAAATTCTGGGGGGGATCAGGTAGGGAGAAAAGATAAATTACTCAGTGTAAACAGATGTGACGCATTTATCAAACTGCTCTAAGTTATAGATAGCTTAAAAGAGAAGTTTTTTTTTTTAAATCTGGAAATCAAAACAGGAAATAACCAGCAGTGTTTCAAACAGAAAGTCATAAAAGTCATAATCATCCTCATCCGTCCCATGGAACGGAATCCTACCTGCTCGATCTGGGGTTAGCAGTTATTTTGAATCCGTCGGCTTCTTCGTTAGTTCCGCGAGTTCTCAGTCCCCTGGCTGGGTCTCGAAGTTGTTCAAGCGATGCCAGCACGGAGCCTACTTTCCTGGAACCAGCTGGAACCATGCTTTCGGAAAAGAATCCGAGTAAAACAATCTGTGGAAGACAGAAGATGCAAATGGCCAAGATGGAAGATCCAAAGAGAGTTCGTCTGACGAGGAGACTTAGCTGTTTCTGTGACGTACAGCAGTTTAACGTCGTGCCCCCCAAGCCTCATCAGCTGAACACATCTCTTTGACGGGGCGAGGGACACAAATCCTTCGAGCCTTGGTGGGAGTTTTCCACTCGCTTATCCAACTCACACTTGCCTGGAGTCAGCCCCCATGCGAGTCCTTTCCAAATCACCCCACAGCACACACCCGCTCCTGGTGGTCGAGCCTCCGCTCCCGCTGACACTCGGTGCCAGCGGCTGACTGCAGGCCCAGGGGACAGTTGGCCCTGTCTGAGGACACTTTCAGCTGTCACAACCGGAGGAAGGGTGGCTGCTACTGGCATCTGGCGGGTAAGAGGCAGGGGTGCTGCTCAACGCCCCACAAGGCACGTCCTCCCACAACAAAGAAAGATCTTGTCACGAGGGTCAATCTACTGACGCTGAGAACCTTGATCTAGATCCCAGGTGAAAGCCGAGAGCCTCTTCATAACGGACCCCCAAATTCGCGGACCTATTCCCCAAGCCCGGATCTAGCTCAGGAAACTACAGTCCAGTGGTTTCTTTTTGCCTTTGCGGTGCCAAGCCCCGAAACCAGAACGTTCAGAAGTGCAGGAATGGGCTTCGCAGAGAGACCGACCACAGTGCCTGACACGGACACTTGTCCACGGGGTCAAGCCTGGATTCCTCCGTACGGAGGAGACAGATCTCTCCAGGCATCCGCAGCTTGCAGACAATCAATTCACCTTCTGGTCTTAGGGGCCCTGACAACGCATAGAGACCTTGTCCCCCATCCTAGAGACCCTTGTCTCGACCACTTCCAGGACGACCCGGCACTAGACGAGCACACGCTGTTTTCTACTGAGCACCGTGGGCTCCCGGATTTCCTCTGCTGTGACCTCCCGTCTGCAGCCCCAGTGATGGTGGAGGAGGCTTTTCCCAAACTGTATCAGCTGTAAATGTACGTAGCGGTTAAGAGCAGATACGACTTTGAATCTGCCTCTCTCCCTACCCTGGCGAGCGAGACAGCTGACAGACGAGGTCAGTTCTGGTTTTGCCTGAAAAGTACATTGAAGTTCTCAGGACAGGACTGGAATTTTCCCAATGCATCACTCCATAACGACAGGCCTTGGACACGTGACCTACTCTCTGTGCTTCAATTTTGTCAGTCTTAACATGGGAACACATCACGTACCTCATTCATCGGTGAGTTTCCATACATAGTAGGTCCATAAAAACATCCTGTGCTCCCCCCACCAGCTGGTTTTACTGAAAGCACCACGGTGGGGGGAAGCTTTGAACCCACACAGGGGAGCCTGACTTCCTGTCCCTTGAACGTGCGGCACATTCTTGGACGGGATATTTAACTCGGCTTAGCCTCAACCTCATTGTCAATGAGCTGCTCGTAATATTTCTTCCTTGAGATGCTGTAATATACCTTTGATTCCATTATGTGATATGTGCACACAGCTTTAAAATAATCTCACATTTTAAAAATCAGTAATGAAGGGAGGGAAAACTGGGAAGAAATCAGAGAGGGAGACAAACCATGAGAGACTCCGGACTCCGGGAAACAAACGGAGGTTACAGAAGGGAGGGGGTGGGGATGGGGTAGCCGGGCGGTGGGTAGTAAGGAGGGCACGTGTTGTGGTGAGCACTGGGTGTCATTTGTAACTAATGGATCACTGAACACTACCTCACAAACCAATGATGTATTATATGGTGCCAACTGAGCACAGTAAAAAAATCAGTAATGAAACAGCAGACTTGAACACTACAGACCGAACGGACCTAACAAATCTAGAGCTTTTTTAAAACTTTAAATTAGCCAACATATAGCACGTTAGTTTCAGATGTAAAGCTCGATAATTCCTTAGTTGTAACACTCAGCGCTCATCACATCACGTGCCCTCCTTAAAGCCCATCACCCAGTCACCCCATCCTCCCACCCACCTCCCCCCAGCAACCCTCGGTTTGTTCCCCATAGTTAAGAGTTTCTCATTCGTCTCCTTCTCTGATGACTTCCCATTCAGTTTTCCCTCCCTTCCCCCATGGTCCTCTGCGCTGTTTCTTATATTCCACATATGACTGAAACCATATGACAATTGTTTTTTCTGCTTGACTTACTTTGCTCAGGATGCCCTCCAGTTCCATCCACACTGATGTAAATGGTAAGTATACACCCTTTCTGACGGCTGAGTAATATTCCATTGTCTATATGTACCACACCTTCTCTATCCGTTCATCTGTCGGCGGACATCTCAGTTCTTTCCACAGCAATGTCGCAAGATATAAAATCGATGCACAGAGATCACGTGCATTTCTATACAACAAGGAGACAGAAGAAAGAGAAATTAAGGAGTCTATCTCACAATAACTGCACCAAAAACCTTTAGATACCTAGGTATAGACCTAACCCAAGAGGTAAAGGATCTGTATTCTAGAAACTACAGAACATTTATGAAAGAAATTGAGGAAGATACAAAGAAATGGAAAAACATCCCATGGTCGTGGATTGGAAAAATAAACATCGTTAAAATGTCTATGCTGCCCAGAGCAATCTACACATTCAATGCGATCCCTCTCAAAATACCATCAACGTTCTTCACAGAGCTGGAACATACAATCCTAAAGTTTGTATGGAACCAGAGAAGACCCTGAATAGCCAGAAGAACGTTGAAAAAGAAAACCAAACTTGGTGGCATCACAATGCTGGACTTCAAGCTACATTACAAAGCTGTCAGCATCAAGACAGACACACAGATCAATGGAACAGAACAGGGTGAAGAGCTTTCTACCCAACAGCAACAGAGTACATATTCTTTCCAAGTGCACATGGAACAGTCTCCAGGATAGAGCACATCTTAGGTCAGAAAGCAGGTCTTACATTTGAGATCAAACTCAGGGTGCCTGGGCAGCTCAGGTCATGATATCGTGGGTCATGGGCCTGAGCCCCACATCACGTTCCACGCGCAGTGGGGAGTCTGCTTCACATTCTCCCTCCCTTTCCCCACGTGTGTGTCCTGTCTCTCAAATAAATAAATCTTTAAGATCAAGACCACGCCGAGTACTTTCTCAGGCACAATGGTGTGGAAGTGCTGAATCACTGTATTGTGCACCTGAAGCTAACATGACACTACAGGCTAACTGGATCTTAATAAAAACTCTAAAACAAACAAACCGGCAGTCAATAACAGGAGAAACACTGGGAAATTCACAAACGAACGGAAACTAAACAATACCCTCTTGAACAATCATTGAACCAAAGAGGAAATCAAAAGGGAATTAAAAAATATCTTAGGACAAATAAAAATTTATGAATGCAGCAAAACTAGCACTAAGAAGGGTGCCTGGCTGTCTCAGTCAGTGGAGTGTACAACCCGTGATCTCGGGGTCGTGAGTTTGAGCTCCACGCTGCGTATAGAGGTTACTTAAAAATAAAATCTTTAAGAAAGTAGCACTAAGAAGTTTATAGTGATAAACGCCTACATTAAAAGAGAAGAAAATTATAAAATAAACTAACTTTACACTTCAAGAAACTAGAAAGAGTAGAACTAAGCTCAAAGTTAACAGGAGGGAAATTAAAATCAGACCAGAAATAAAATAGAGAACAGGAAAACAATAGAAAAAAAAAAACGCACAAAACTGAGAACTGTGTTTTTTTAAAATGATAAACCCTTCAACTAAGAAAATGAGAGAAGACTCAAAATCAGAAATGAAAAAGGAGAGGGGCGCCTGGGTGGCTCAGGTGGTTATGTGTCAGCCTTCAGCTCAGGTCGTGATCCCAGAGTCCAGTGATCAAGCCCCATGTCGAGCTCTCTGCTCAGTGAGGAGCCTGCTTCTCCCTCTCCCTCTGCATCTCCCCCTGCTTGTGCTCTCTCTAATAAATAAATATTTTTTTTAAAAAAAGAAATGAACAAGGAAGGAGACATTGCAACAGATGCTTCAGATATAAAAAGGATCCTAAGAGACTATTGTGAGGAATTATTTGCCAACTAAGTGGATAACGTAGAAGAAATGGATAAATTCCTAAAAACATAACCTACCAAGACTGACTCAAGAAAGAAACAGAATGTCTCAAGAGTCCAACAACCAATAAAGAGATTGAATCAGTAATTGAAACTTCCCAACAAAGAGAATCCCAGGGCCAAATGGCTTCATGGGTGAATTCTACCAAAGCTTCACAGAATCAATACCAGTCTTTCTTACCCACATCCAAAACACAGAAGAGGAAATACTCTGATACTCATTTCATGATGCCAGCATCACCCTGGTACCAAAGCCAATAGAGACGCTGCAAGCTAAAAAGCTTGAAGCCGGTATCTCTAATGGCTACAAATGCAAGAATCCTCAATACTGAAAACCTAAATCTAATAGCATGTTGAAAGGATTACATGCCATAACCAAGTGGGACTGAACCCTGGGATGCAAGGATGGTTCAAGAGGAACCAATCACTGTGATGAACCACATTAACAAAATTAAAGATTCAAACAGCATATGATCATCTCAATAGATGCAGAAAAAGCACTTCACGAATATTTGACATCCGTTAATGATAAAAACACTCAAAAGTTCAATCAAAGACATATATTAAAAGCCCACAGCTAACATCATAACCAGCGGTTACCAAAATATTTAACACTAGTTCTGGTACAGGCAAAAATGCACACCCTCACCACTTCTATTCGACACAGTCCTGGAAGTCCTAGACAGAGCAATTGGACAAGAAAAAGAAAAGGCATCCGTTTTGGAAAACAAGAAGTAAAATTATGTTTGCAGATGACAAGATCATACATATGGGAAACTCTAAAGACTCAAAACCTGTTAAAACTAATAAGCGAATTCAATACAATTGCATGATACAAAACCAACATACAAAAATCAGTTTCAGTTCTATATACAATGAACTCTCCCAAAGGAAATTAACACAACAACCCCATTCACCCTAGTGAGGAAAAAAAATAGGAATAAAATTAATCAGGAAGTGAATGATTTATAACACTGAAAATTATAAAACACTTAAGAAGGTAACTGGAAAGACAATTCTATGTTCATTTTTTGGAAGAATATTGTTAATTTCCATACTACCCAATGTGATCGAAGATCCCCTGTAAACGGTAAAACAAACAACACAAAACACTCAATGGCATTCTTTACCGAAATAGAAAAAAGAATCCTAAAATTTGTGTGGAACTACAAAAGACCCTGAATAACCCAAGCTATCAATAAAAAATAAAGCTGGAGGCATCACACTTCATTTCAAAACATATTACAAAGCTACTACAATTAAAACAGTATGGTACAGACATTAAAACAGACCTATGAGACCAATGGAACAGAATAGAGAGCCCAGAAAATAAAGCCACACATTTACAGTCAACTGATTTTCCACAAGAGTGCCAGGAACACACAATAGATAGAGCAATTCAGTAACGTGGCAGGATACAAAATAAATGCTCAGAAATCAGTTGCATTTCTATACACGAATAACGAGACCGAAGAAAGAGAAATTAGGGAATCCATCCCATTTACAATAGCACCAAAAACCATACGTTACCTTGGAATTAACTTAACCAGAGACGTAAAGGACCTATATTCTAGAAACTATAAATCACTCTTGAAAGACATTGAGGAAGACATAAAAAGATGGAAAGATATTCCATGCTCATGGGTCGGAAGAATTAACATAGTTAAAATGTCCATGCTACCCAGAGCAATCTACACTTTCAATGCTATCCCGATCAAAATACCAAGGACATTTTTCAAAGAACTGGAACAAACAGTCCTTAAATTTGTATGGAAACAGAAAAGGCCCCGAATCTCCAAGGAACTGTTGAAAAGGAAAAACAAAGCTGGGGGCATCACAATGCCGGATTTCGAGCTGTACTACAAAGCTGTGATCACAAAGACAGCATGGTACTGGCACAAAAACAGACACATAGACCAATGGAACAGAATAGAGAGCCCAGAAATGGACCCTCGGCTCTTTGGGCAACTAATATTTGATAAAGCAGGAAAAAACATCCGGTGGGAAAAAGACAGTCTCTTCAATAAATGGTGCTGGGAAAATTGGACAGCTACATGCAAGAGAATGAAACTTGACCACTATCTCACACCATACACAAAAATAAACTCCAAATGGATGAAAGACCTCGATGTGAGACAGGAATCCATCAAAATTCTAGAGGAGAACATAGGCAGCAACCTCTACGACATCGGCCAAAGCAACCTTTTTCATGACACATCCCCAAAGGCAAGAGAAACAAAAGATAAAATGAATTTATGGGACTTCATCAAGATTAAAAGTTTCTGCACAGCCAAGGAAACAGTCAGAAAAACTAAGAGGCAGCCCACGGAATGGGAGAATATATTTGCAAATGACACTACAGATAAAGGACTGGTATCCAAGATCTACAAAGAACTTCTCAAACTCAATACACGAGAAACAAATAAATCATAAAATGGGCAGAAGATATGAACAGACACTTTTCCAATGAAGACATACGAATGCCCAACAGACACATGAAAAAATGTTCAAAATCATTAGCCATCAGGGAAATTCAATTCAAAACCACACTGAGATACCACCTTACGCCAGTTAGAATGGCAAAAATGGACAAGGGAAGAAACAACAATTGTTGGAGAGGACGTGGAGAAAGGGGATCCCTCCTACATTGTTGGTGGGAATGCAAGTTGGTGCAGCCACTCTGGAAAACAGTGTGGAGGTCCCTTAAAGAGTTAAAAATTGAGCTACCCTATGATCCAGCCATTGCACTACTGGGTATTTACCCCAAAGATACAGACGTAGTGAAGAGGAGGGCCATATGCACCCCAGTGTTCATAGCAGCATAGTCCACAATAGCTAAATCAGGAAGATCGGTAGGAGAAGAAAGGGATAAAGAAAGGGGGGGTAATCAGAAGGGGGAATGAAGCATGAGAGACTATGAACTCTGAGAAACAAACTGAGGGCTTCAGAGGGGAGGGGGTGGGGGAATGGGACAGACCAGTGATGTGTAGTAAGGAGGGCACGTACTGCATGGTGCACTGGGTGTTATACGCAGTTAGTATGTTAGTATGGTGACTAACATAATCTAATAAAAAAATATTAAAAATCTGCATAAAAAAGAAAATTAAAAAACTATTATAAAAAATTAAAAAAATAAATTGGACTCTTATCTCAAACCACATACAAAAATCAACTCAAAATGGTTTAAAGATTTAAATTTATGACCTGAAACTGTAGAATTACTAGAAAAGAACGTAGGGGATAAAACCTCCCTGACACTGGTCTTGGCAATGATTTTTTGGTTATGACACCAAAAGCACAGGCAATGAAAGGAAAACTAGACAATGGGAGAGCACCAAACTCAACAAGCTTTTGCACAGCTGAGGAAACAATCAATAGAGTGAAAAGGCAAACTGCAGAATGGAAGAAAATATTTGCAGACCATGTATTTGATAAAGGGTTAATATCCAAAATAGATATGAGGAACTCCACAACTCAGTAGCAAAAAACAACCCAAATAAACCAATTTAAAAATGGGCAAAGGACCCGAATAGACATTTCTCAAAAAATGACACACAAATGCCCAGCAGGCACATGAAGACGTGCCGACATCACTAATCCCCAGGGAAATGCGAACGGAAACTATAACGCGTATCACCTCACACCTGTCTGAATGACTAGAATCAGAAGGACAACAGGCATTGGCAAGGATTTTATGGATGTAAGTCTAAAAGCACAAGCAACGAGAGCAAAACAAGTGAGAATTCATCAAACTAAAAAGTTTCTGCGAGCAAAAGAAACCGTTAACAAAATGAAAAGGCAACATTCAGAATGGGAAAGAATACTTGGAAAGGGGTTAAAATCCAAAATATATAACGTTCTCATACAATTTAGTAGGAAGATAGAGAATCCAGTTTAAAAATGAGCAAAGGACCTGAATGGTCATTTTTCCAAAGAAGATATTCAAATGTCCAACAAGTACGCGGAAAGGTGCTCGACATCACATCATCGGGGAAACGCAAATCAAAACCACACCTTTAGAACGGCTATCATCAAAAAGACAAAATAACAAGTGCTGGAGAGGATGTGGAGAAAAAGAAACGTTGTACACCGTTGGTGGAAATGTGATATGGTACAGCCGTATGGAAAACAGCATGGAGGTGCCTCTAAAAATTGAAAATACAACTACCACATGCTCCAGCACCTCTACTTCTGGTAATATACCCAAAGGAAATGAAATTAGCATCTCAGATATCCGCATCTCGTGCTCACCGCGGCATTATTTACAGTAGCCAAGACATGGAAACCACCCAGGTGTCCGTCGGTGGATGAATGGATTAAGAGGATATGGTAGATCTCTCTCTCTCTCTCTCTCTCTCATATCGAACTATTATTCAGCCATAAAAAAAAGAAGAGAATCCTGCCAGTTGTGACTACACAGACCTTGAGCTCATTAAGCGAAGTGAGATAAATCCGACAGAGGAGGCAAATACAGCATCATCTCACTCACGTGAAATCTAGAAAACCTGAGCTCACGGCAAGAGAGTAGCTCGGTGGTGGCCGGGATGGTGGGTGGAGACAGGGGTGAAGGTGGTCAAGGAGCACCGACTTCCAGTCATAGGATAAGTTCTGGGGGATGTGACACCACATAGGACTACAGTTGGCAATACTGTATTGTGTACTTGAAATTTAAAGGTTCTCACCACATCTACACACAAACTGTAACTGTGATGATGGATGTGTTAACTGATGGTGGTAATGATTTCACCATCTATGCACACAGGAAGTCATTACATCATAGACCTTAAACTTATATAATGTTATATGTAAATTATATCTCAATCTGGGAAAAATAATCTTGAGCCAATGAAAGCAAAAAGAAAACAAGGCAGGTAGAAATGGAAAGACTGGTGATGGGTAGTAAGGAGGGCACGTATTGCGTGGTGCACTGGGTGTTATACGCAACTAATGAATCATCGAACTTTACGTCAGAAACCAGGGATGTACTGTATGGTGACTAACATCATATAATACAAAAACATTAAAAAAAAAAGAAATGGAATGCTAAACATTGTTACAAGTTTCTAGATATTGGACAAAATGTGAATGAAAATTGCGATCGGCAGCCCCTAAGATGGCGTTCCATGATCTCTACCTGTGACAGTCACACCCTTGAGTGTACGTGGCACTTGTGATTTGCTCCGAGGCAAAATGATGAGATGCCACTTTCTTGAGTTTACATAAGGCTGTTACTTCGGCCTTGCTGACAAATTCTAGTGCCTTGCAGAATTTGATGAAGGAAGCTGCCATCTTTGAGAGACCCACATGGCAAGGAATTAGGGCCACTTCCTGCCAAGAGCCCAGCCCACTAGCTTCTAAAATCCTCAGCCCAACAGAACCCAACAGGACTGAGCTTTGCCAACAACCACGTAAGCTTCAAAGCAGATTCTTTCCCAGCTGAGCCTTCAGATAGGACCCCAAACCGTGGATGGCATGTTGACTGCAGCCTTGCGAGAGACCCTGAAAATGACCAGATAATTTGTGGCTCATCTCTTCACCCACATAAACTGAGCTAACAAATGTGTGCTGTTGGAACCCTACGTTTGTGGTACTTGGTCATGGAGCAGTAGTTACCTGATGCAGAAGGGAAGAGAATCTTTGCTTTGTAAGAATAAATGGAATGACCCAGGATTTGGAGTTACACAATGACAGGCTGTGAATTGACCTTTGTTCCTTTGCTACTAATGAAAGGCGTGTCCAAATAGAAGGTAGGAGGAAAGAAAATACTTATACACTAGATAATTTTTATCCCTTCTTCTGTGTCAGGCATGACACAGGTATACCAGTTGTCAGTTTTTACTTAGCACTGACGAGGTCCTCTGCTGGGAAGAATCACTGTGTTGATTCGTACTTGTTAGATGTTTAAAGCTAGAAAGGATTTATCATCATTTCATTTGTCTAGACCATCTTAACGTGAAATTGTCGTCACCACCAAGAAAAACGGCATCCAGCTTACCCAACTGCCTGAAGTCTACAATCTGGGGTCCCAGGCTCTCAGGAAGCTGCACAGTTCCTTCACCACCCAGCTGATTTCCAAGCAGATGGAGATTTTTCAATGTTTTTCTGCTGACAAGAACCAAGGCAAGAAACTCACAGCAGACGCTGGTAAACAGACGCTCTCCGAGCCTGTAACAGAGAGACGCGCAGGGAGGTCGGACCTAATCCTTGGGGAGGTGCGGCAGACAGAGTATTTGGGTGCTTACCAAACAGCTCCCTCCCAGGTTCTCCACAAATGAATTTACCAACCAACAGAGCAGCATGTCGAATACCAGCCCGTTATGTCGGGGTTTTCATCCTCCAGCCCACTTTCTCGTATGCTGCTCCCTTCTTCAGCTTTCCTGAACTCCCCCCGGGGAGCTTTCCCACCGGGTACCTGCCCACGCTCTCTGGCTTGCAGCTGGGGTGCTTCAAAGCATCAGCCGCAGCTCCCTTCCCACATGCCCTGCATCACTGCTCGCAGCCCCAGGCCCTCAGGTTTGGATGACCAGTCACAGCCGATGCGGTATCTCGAGACATCGCTGGCAAAACTACCAGACAGCCTGAGAGAAAACATGAGCTACAATCACGATCACCTGTCTCAAAGGTTTTATACCGTGAAGTGTGTTTCTGGACCTGTCTCATGGTGTCCATGAAGAAGGGACTCATTCTGGGAACGATAATGTTGGTATTTATAAATACCAGACACAATTCAGAGCTCTGAGTGCATATAAACCCACACAGTGGTCACAGTGCTCTTATCGTCCTGGTTTTACAAACAGGGAACCCGAGGCAAGAACATTTACAAGCATTTTTGTCCAAAGACACACGATTTTATTTATTTATTTAACAGAGATAGAGACAGCCAGCGAGAGAGGGAACACAGCAGGAGTGGGAGAGGAAGAAGCAGGCTCATAGTGGAGGAGCCTGATGTGGGGCTCGATCCTGCAACGCCAGGATCACGCTCTGAGCCGAAGGCAGACGCTCAACCGCTGTGCCACTCAGGCGCCCCTGGGTGCAGATTTCTAATCCATGTTTTTGTGATACTGAACTTGGCTATGAAGAGTTATTTTAGGCAAACTCTTCTGGTTCATTTTTCTACCTTCTAGCACTCAAGTCCCAACATTACTGAGAAGAACCAAGTGTACTGTTTTCATAAAAAGAATTATACCATATGGTTCCTCCTCTCACGCAAAATAAAATCCTTACCAATTGCCCAGACGCGCTCATGTGATCCGCCATCTTGTTTCACCTCTCCCCCATCATCTGCAACTACAACTCTACTCACGGCCTCACCGCACTGGCCTTCTTACTGTACCTTGAGCAAAACAGGTTATTCGCATGTTACCACCCGTTCATTCTGCTTGAAAGCACCCTGTATTAACCTGTCTGACTCAGTCTCTTACCTCCTCCAAGTCTTTCCAAAAATTTTCCCTCATCAACGAGGGTTACCTTGACTGATTTTGCCTAAGGTGGCCACACCCAACCATCAGCACTGCTGACCACATATCCCAATCTACTTTAAAGACAGAAAAAGATTCCATAGCAAATTTCACTGTCTGATTAAAGAGACAACAATTTTTCCTGTAAAGGGCCAGATAATAAATATTTTAGGCTTTATGGGCCTCACAGCCACTGCCACAACAACTCAAATTTGCCACGGTAACATAAAGGCATTCATAGACAACATGTAGATAAGTGGTTGTGTACCAATAAAACTTTATTTACAAAAACAGGCAGAGGGCCAGATAGTTTGCTAGCCCCTGGTCTAACACAATCTGTAGTTGACGTATGTTCTTGCTTTTTTTCCCTCATATTTTCCCCAAAGCCAATGCACAATCCATTAGGACATAGATGTTTGTTTTAGTCACTGACGTATCCTGACCACCTAGCAGAGTCCCTGACGGCACACATTCAGGAATAATTTGTTGAATACTTAGATACTGAAGCCGATACTGGAAAATCTCAGGCTTCTTCATTCAATAGCTGTGGAGCATTACCCACGTGGCAGTGACTGCGACAGTCTTAGAATGATGATCATCTCCATCTGTGCCTTCCAAGCTGGACTAAAAGTGTGATGAACGGTGCAGCAACTTCTATGCCCGACAAGAGCTCAGAGACGAGGCCTCAACACTGGTTGGGGTAGCAACACAAGACGTGGAAATTTAAACTCAAAGTGATTTTTGAAGGATGACAGCAGAGCGTGTGGAATCGACAGCAGAGGCAGCAAACTGTGGCCTGTCAGCCAAATCCAGCCGCCTTCCTTCTCTTGTAAATAAAGTTTTATTGGAACAGAGTCACACACATTCATGTATGTACCGTCCACGGCTGCCCTTGAAATGCAACAACCGGGGTGAGGAGTGACAACAGAGACCAAGCAGCCCGCAAAGTCCCAAATATTTACTCTCTAACCCGTTACAGAGCAAGTTTGCTGGACCCGGGTCTACAGCATTGAGTTCATGTATCTCAACCCACAGAGGACTAAAGAAGGGTCAAGGAAGAAATGTTATGCTCCCAAGGGCGGTTTCTTATTTCTAGGAAGCAAGATTCTAGAAGGAAAGGTTCTTCCCAGAGTCTTGTTTTCCTTGACATCTATCCCCACAAAAGTAAAGTCAATAGACCCATGGCCGTAAATCATAACTGCAAGGTGGGACGAAGTTTGAGATAAACAGTCATATACCATAATGTTGGTTATTTTTTGATACAAGTCGACTAAGCGTTTCAATCCAGGAGCTCGCAGGCTAGAGAGTTGTTATTTTATGAACAGGAGACATTCCAGTTCTAGATTTATCTTATTTATGAGCCCCCCAAAAACAGACATTTGAGGAGGAACACTTTCAAAGAATAAAAAAGTCCATTTTTTTCAGACCAGGGACAGCTCAGCATCCCTGAAGAATCTGAAAAAGTGGGTTACTTAGCATCATTGAGGAGAGACACTCAAAGCTCTAGAAGGTTATTACCTATTACCTGTGTCATTACCTAAGTTTTGGTCAGAGGCCACGCCCCTACAGCTGAGTTAGCTCAACGGAGAAGCATAGTATCTTTGGCCCATACCAGTGGCTCAGACATGGCCACTTCCCCAGCTCTGCTCCCAACACACGCCTTTTCCAGTAAGACTATTTCTCAACACAGACGCCCCCACCATGGCCTACCCCAAAAGATTTTCCCTTCCTCACAAGCACGTGCGCCAGGTCAGGGCAGAATCTCTGGGTCCCTTCCACTGGAGGATTTCCCAGGTGTCCCAGCTGGGCCCGGCCCAGGCACGCCTCCCTGCGACACCAAAGATGAGGGATTTTGTAAACTCTGCTTCTTCTCAGCTAAAAGGTTTTGCCAAGAAAGCATACCCTGATTGCGTGCTGCCTATTGTTGAGAGCACGTGTTCTCATGCCCCTTGGACACTGCTGCCACCACTGACGTCATCGTTAAAGTCCTTATTTCTGTCTCAACCCCACCGCCCACACCCTTACCCTACAGAACAGTAGTAGCCACACAGGGGTGTTGGGAGGGGTGGGGGAAAGCAGGCGGAGGACTCCAGCAGTGTGGTTAAGCGTGGGATCCCCAAGCATGGAAGTGTCCAGCAAATAGAATGTAACAGCTTTCTTGCTGCTGGAGGAAATATTCATAAGCAGAGAACAGAGAAGCTAGAATGAATCCTGGGGCTGGTTCTGAATGGGAGGAATTCAGATGTGAATAACTCAGATGTGAGTAACTCTGAGTTCATGACACACACGTGTGCATGCACAGTTATGAGCCCTCAGTCTGAGCTTTTTGCTGAGCGGTCCCAGAAGCAGTGACACACTGGTAGCAAAGCACGAAGCTGAAAGCAGGTCTGGGTTTCCAGTAACTGACCTCCCCTGAAGGGATCGGATTTCTCTGGTGCAGTGGTGGATACCAGGGCTACGTCCGGAACAGCACGAGATGAGCCTGCAATGATGCCTCTTGTGAAATCGTGCAGCTGTACTGATCTTCCACCGGCCAATCGGGGACGACATGAACATGAAAACAGATAATGATTTGTGTATCCACAGTTTTATTAAGTTCTGTTGCCAGTATTCAAAAGTTTTCACATTTCTAATCTGGATTTCTAGCCTCTACTTTTGTCTTCAAGCTGGAAAGCAGCACACTGGGTCTGCGGTTACACGTGGGGAAGGGCACGTTAGAGCAGGGTTGGCAAAACCCAGCCAGAGGACCAAACCCAGCTGTGTGCCTGTGTTTCTACAGCTGGGAGCTGAGAGTGGCTTATGCTTTCAGGTGGTCACAAAAAATCGAAAGAGGAATGATGTTTCATGACACGTGGAAGTTAGATGAAATTCCCATCGTGACACTCAGTTTCACAGACACAGAGCCACACCTGCTCCTTTACACACGGTCTGTTTTCTCGCGACAACAGCGTTGACTGTGCTGGAGACCAGACTGTATTCTCGCTACAGTAGGGCTGACCCGTGGCTACAGAGACCGAGACTGCACAGCCCACAAAGCCTAAACTATTGACTGTCTTATACAGAAAAGCTTCGCCAGACCCTAGGCTATGGTGTTGGCACGCACTAGCCGGTCTGCGACAAGTTCTCGCTCACGTTTGTCACGCACTCATTCATTTTACCCGCCTGTTCCCTGAAGGCCTTGCCTTTCCCATCGCGTGAATCTGAAGAAATCCAAGTTACTATCAAGTTCACTACTGTCGCTGTTTTTAGGCATTTTTTTTTACTTTTCTACTCACAGTTTTGATCAGACTGGAAGATCAGGGTTTGTGTGTCTTTCAGTTATTTTAAATACAGCAACACAGTTTTGTAACATCTTATGAAACTATTAACACTTGAGCTGTTCTGAACACTGAACTGAATGGCCCTAGAAGACTTAATAAGCATTTGCCCCATTGCTAACATTTCCACTAGCAACATGTAATATTCACTTGTGTTGCAATCCATATTTCTCAAGTTCTTCCACTTGTTTATTTCATTAGGAAATTTCCCTAATGACGGACTATCTGGCAAGGTTTAAATCATTGTGAACACGACAGAATACTTCAAACATGTAAAATCAGGCAACACTATAACGAGTACCATGTATCCATCATCAAGTCTTCACAATTATAAACTCGTGGACTTGTTTTTCTGTACCTCACATGCTTCTCCCCAGCTCTATTTGGAAACGAATATTGGACATCACATTTTTTCATTTTTCAATATTTCTGAATTTCTCTAAATGGTATGGTAGTTTTAATGTAATAATTTTCTCACACCGAAATGGTTGTTAATACAGGTTTGATAATGTAAGTTTTGTGGGGCACTGACTTTGTATGAGACATCAAATGTCTGCTTTCACCTGTGTTCACTGGGTTCTACATACAGATTATCAATTTTTTTATGTTTCCTGATTTGATGTCTCAAAATGGTATCATGTTGGTCTATTAATTGGGCTTTCTTTGATATCAGTGAAATGGACTATGTTCTCATTGTCATAGTAATTTGCATTTACTAATTATCTATAAAAGGAAAAGATAAAGAAATTTGCTGTTGTCTTTGTAAAGGTTGTTCTGAAAATACCACCAATAACCCCCCCATTGGAATATTATTTCCCAGATATCAGATTTGGTCAAGACCATAAACTTGATCTTTTGCAGACATTTTCTTTATGCTAATGTTACTTACTGCAGTGCTCCCAGGCTTAAGAATTCCTTTTTCACATTAAAAAAACCTACAAAAGTAGAAAAAAAAAAACCCTGGACTATTAAATACACATGTGAACTATAAACAGCATGCCAGCAACCTTCTAGGGTGATGAAAACTTTCTCAAATTAGATTGTGGTGATTCCTGTGCAACTCTGAGTATGCTAAAAATCACTGAATGCACACTTTAAATGGATGAATTTTATGATATATTATTTCTCAAATCTATCCAAAAAATCCAATAGGAAACAAATAAAAAAGATGTAGATATGAGATCAAATTTTACCTACTTGTCATAAAAACCATCTATGAAAAGCCCACAGCCAATATCATTCTCAATGGGGAAAAGCTAAGAGCCTTTCCCTTAAGACCAGGGACACGACAAGGATGCCCACTCTCGCCACTATTGTTCAACATAGTACGAGAAGTCCTTGCAACAGCAATCAGACAACAACAACAACAACAAAAAATAAAATGTATTCAAATTGGCAAAGAAGAACTCAAACTCTCTCTTCACAGATGACATGATACGTTATGTGGAAAACCCAAAAGACTCCACCCCCAAATTATTAGAACTCATACAGCAATTCAGTAATGTGGCAGGATTCAAAAATCAATGTACAGAAATCAGTTGCATTTCTATACACAAACAAGGAGACTGAAGAAAGAGAAATCAGGGAATCGATTCCATTTACAATAGCACCAAAAATCATATGATATCTCGGAATTAACCAGAGGGGTAAAGGATCTATATTCTAGAAACTACAGATCGCTCCTGAAAGACATTGAAGAAGATACAAAAAGATGGAAAAACATTCCATGCTCATGGATCAGAAGAATAAGCATAGTTAAGATGTCTATGCTACCCAGAGTAATTTGTACTTTCAACACCAACTCGATTAAAATACCAATGCCATTTCTCAAAGTGCTGGAATAAGCGATCCTAAAATTCATGTGGAACCAGAAAAGACCCTGAATCGCCAAGGAAATGTTGAAAAAGAAAAACAAAGCTGGGAGCATCAAAATGCGGATTTCAAGCTGTACTACAAAGCTGTGATCACAAAGACAGCATGGTACTGGCACAAAAACAGACACATAGACCAATGGAACAGAATAGAGAACCCAGAAATGGACCCTCAACTTTATGGTCAACTAATTTTTAAAAAAATTGTTATTATGTTATGTTAGTCACCATACACTACATCATTAGTTTTTGATGTAGGGTTCCATGATTCATTGTTTGCGTATAACACCCAGTGCTCCATGCAATACATGCTCTCCTTACTACCCATCACTGGGCTAGCCCATCCCCC
>NW_024424341.1:40759267-40778124 GCF_017311325.1 Ursus maritimus
AATCTATCCAAAAAATCCAATAGGAAACAAATAAAAAAGATGTAGATATGAGATCAAATTTTACCTACTTGTCATAAAAACCATCTATGAAAAGCCCACAGCCAATATCATTCTCAATGGGGAAAAGCTAAGAGCCTTTCCCTTAAGACCAGGGACACGACAAGGATGCCCACTCTCGCCACTATTGTTCAACATAGTACGAGAAGTCCTTGCAACAGCAATCAGACAACAACAACAACAACAAAAAATAAAATGTATTCAAATTGGCAAAGAAGAACTCAAACTCTCTCTTCACAGATGACATGATACGTTATGTGGAAAACCCAAAAGACTCCACCCCCAAATTATTAGAACTCATACAGCAATTCAGTAATGTGGCAGGATTCAAAAATCAATGTACAGAAATCAGTTGCATTTCTATACACAAACAAGGAGACTGAAGAAAGAGAAATCAGGGAATCGATTCCATTTACAATAGCACCAAAAATCATATGATATCTCGGAATTAACCAGAGGGGTAAAGGATCTATATTCTAGAAACTACAGATCGCTCCTGAAAGACATTGAAGAAGATACAAAAAGATGGAAAAACATTCCATGCTCATGGATCAGAAGAATAAGCATAGTTAAGATGTCTATGCTACCCAGAGTAATTTGTACTTTCAACACCAACTCGATTAAAATACCAATGCCATTTCTCAAAGTGCTGGAATAAGCGATCCTAAAATTCATGTGGAACCAGAAAAGACCCTGAATCGCCAAGGAAATGTTGAAAAAGAAAAACAAAGCTGGGAGCATCAAAATGCGGATTTCAAGCTGTACTACAAAGCTGTGATCACAAAGACAGCATGGTACTGGCACAAAAACAGACACATAGACCAATGGAACAGAATAGAGAACCCAGAAATGGACCCTCAACTTTATGGTCAACTAATTTTTAAAAAAATTGTTATTATGTTATGTTAGTCACCATACACTACATCATTAGTTTTTGATGTAGGGTTCCATGATTCATTGTTTGCGTATAACACCCAGTGCTCCATGCAATACATGCTCTCCTTACTACCCATCACTGGGCTAGCCCATCCCCCACCCCCCCATCCCTCTGAAGCCCTCAGTTTGTTTCCCAGAGTCCATAGTCTCTTGTGGTTCATTCCCCCTTCTGTCAACTAATCTTTGACAAAGCAGAAAAAAATCCAATGGAAAAAAGACAGTCTCTTCAATAAATGGTGCTGGGAAAATCAGACAGCAATACACAGAAGAATGAATCTTGACCACTCTCTCACACCATACACAAAGATAAACTCCAAACGGATGAAAGACCTCAATGTGAGACAGGAATCCATCAAAATCCTAGAGGACAGCATGGGCAGCAACCGTTACGACATCGGCCACAGCAACTCTTTCATGACACATCTCCAAAGGCAAGGGAAACAAAAGCAAAAGTGAACTTTTGGGACTTCATCAAGATAAAAAGCTTCTGCACAGCCAAGGAAACAGTCAACAAAACAAAGAGGCAACCCACGGAATGGGAGAAGATATTTGCAAATGACTCTACAGATAAAGGGCTGGTATCCAAGATCTACAAAGAACTTCTCAAACTCAACACCCAAAAAACAAACAAATAATCAATTCAAAGAATGGGCAGAAGATATGAACAGACACTTTTCCAATGAAGACATATGAATGGCTAACAGACACATGAAAAAATTTTCAAAATCATTAGCCACCAGGGAAATTCAAATCAAAACCACATTGAGATACCACCTTGCTCCAGTTAGAATGGCAAAAAATAACAAGGCAGGAAACAACAAATGTTGGAGAGGATGTGGAGAAAGGGGTCCCTCTTACACTGCTGTGGGAATGCAAGTTGGTGCAGCCACTTTGGAAAACAGTGTGGAGGTCCCTCAAAAAGTTAAAAATAGAGCTACCCTATGATCCAGCAATTGCACTCCTGGGTATTTACCCCAAGGATATCGATATAGCGAAAAGAAGGGCCATATGCACCCTAATGTTCATAGCAGCATTATCCACAATAGCCAAACTGTGGAAGGAGCTGAGATGCCCTTCAACAAACGAATGGATAAAGAAGATTTGGTCCATATATACAATGGAATATTCCTCAGCCATCAGAAAGGATGATTACCCACCATTTGCATCGATATAGATGAGACTGGACGGGATTACGCTAAGTGAAATAAGTCAAGCAGAGAAAGACAATTATCATATGGTTTCACTTATATGTGGAACATAAGGAATAGCAGGGAGGACATTAGGAGAAGGAAGGGAAAGATGAAGAGGGGGAAACAGAGGGGGTGATGAACCATGGGAGACTATGGACTCCAGGAAACAAACTGAGGGCTTCAGAGGAGAGGGGTTGGGGGATGGGATAGGCCGGTGATGGGTAGTAAGGAGGGCACGTATTGCATGGAGCACTGGGTGTTATACGCAAGTAATGAATCATGGAACATTGCATCAAAAACTAGGGATGTACTGTATGGTGACTAACAATATAATAAAAATTTTTTATAAAATAAAGAGTTTAGTTCTAGTTGTCATGTGTTGAAATCTAGTGAGTTCTAAAAAAATAAAAGCTAGTCTTCAATCATATATTGAGCTACTCATGCTGTTTTGTTTTCTGACTATTCCTGCCAATCTCCACCTTTTTGTAGTTTTATCCCTTACGCTTGCTACGTATCTCCATCTTCTGCCATAGCTCAACCATCTGAAATATTCTGTTTTTCTAGCAACTGCTCCAGAATGGAGAAAAAGATCTGATATAATTGGAACAAATGAGAAAAACACAAGACAAAGTCACTGTCTGCCATCTTGAAAGACTGGAAAACATAGGTAACAAACCTCCTTTTCTGGGCTTTCTTCCTTGTGTTCTCAGTAACATCACATCTGACATGACACCTGGCACAGTCGCTTACTGTTAAAGTAATTAGAAGTTCCTTGCTCTTATCGAGTCAGTTGCTATGGCCCAGGTGAGTCTGGAACTTCCACACTTAACTGAAAACCGTAAGGTTCAGAGTGCTGTGACCTCATTCCCCCGACCGTGAAGTGCAAGTTGAAAAGCTCTACAGAGAATTGGGCCAACGCCGCGGTGCAACAGTTGTCCACCCAGAATCACACCCAGCTGTGTCTGGCCCCAAATACATGCCGTCAGCTACTAGGCTGTGCTGTGCTTTCCCTTCAGGTGTGTTCTGACCACGTACTCAAGTCAGAGATGCGTGATGGCTTGTCTAAACTGACTTGCACCCGTGACTCAAGAGAACAATCTGGACGGAGCAAAGCATCACACGGTATTTGCATCCCACCAGTATTCAGCAGGTTCTTAAATAAGGTCACTTTTTCAGTTTCTTGCTGCTAAGGAGGAGGGAGGCGATTTCCTCACGTGCACCAGCTTGCAGCTTCCATCTCGTCAGACTGTAAGAGGAATTCATGCAAAGTGAGGGTGCCCGGGTTTTCAAGCCCCCCCCCTTTGGGTAAAACTAGCCCCAACCAAGTCAGAACAACTACTTCAAACAGGCAATAAATGGATCCCCTGCTTCTACTCTTGCCCTCCACCCGTTCTCAAAGTTCACATTTGGGTACATTTGAAGATTCGAGAAGGGTTGTGAGTGGATCCACCCTCCACAGCACCCAGTACTGTGAGTCAGAGATCTGAGTCAGGCCTCAAGCAACCCCCCTGATCAAGACCACTGAGCTTGCCATCGCCTTTACAATGACTTCCGGTTCCCCCTACAGCCTATGGTGTCCTCCATGATCTGGCTCTTGACCACCAACTTTGTCTAACTCCCCACTCATGGCTCCCTCTACGCCACCCTCCCTGCTCTCCTCATTCTTCCTCAACTCCTCCAAGCACATTCCTGCTGTAGCACCTCTGCTCTTGCCCCCATCTCTGCTTAACGTGTTTTTCCAGATATCCGCATGGTTATCTACCTCACTTCATTCAGCCTGGCTCTTACAGGGCACTTCTCCAATGAGGACTTCGCTGACCGTTGTACATTCAACCAACAACTATTGTCTACCGTACTCCAGGCGCTGTGCTAGGTTCCTAGGATACAGCAAAACCCAAAAGAAACAGGATGGATTCCAGTGGGTAGAAATAAATGGCCAAGGAACACGGCAGGGATGTCCACTCCCACCACTGTTGTTCAACATCATATTAGAAGTCCTAGCTTCTGCAATCAGACAACAAAAATAAATAAAAGATGTGCGAATCAACAAACAAGTCAAACTCTCACTCTTTGCAGATGACATGATACTTTATGGGGAAGACCCTAAAGACTCACCCCAAAACTGCTGGAACTCATACAGCAATTCAGCAACGTGGCAGGATATGAAATCAATGCACAGAAATCAGTTGCATTTCTATACACCAACAATGAGATGGAAGAAAGAGAAATTAAGGAGTCGATCTCATTTACAATTGCACCCAAACCATAAGATACCTAGGAATAGACCTAAACAAAGAGGTAAAGGATCTGTACTCTAAAAACTACAGAACACTTATGAAAGAAATGGAGGAAGATACAAAGAAATAGAAAAACATCCCACGCTCAGGGGTTGGAAGAATAAATATTGTTAAAATGTCTGTGCTGCCCAGAGCAATCAACACATTCAATGAAATCCCTATCAAAATACCATCGACATTTTTCACAGAGTTGGAACAAACAATCCTAAAATTGGTATGGAACCAGAAAAGACCCCGAATAGCCAGAGGAATGTTGAAAAAGAAAACCAAGCTGGTGGCAACACAATTCCGGACTTCAAGCTCTATTACAAAGCTGTCATCATCAAGACAGTATGGCACTGGCCCAAAAAGAGACACATAGATCAATGGAACAGAATAGACAAGTCAGAAATGGACCTTCAACTCTATAGTCAACTAATCTTCGACAAAGCAGGAAAATCCCATGGAAAAAGGACAGTCTCGTCAACAAATGGTGTTGGGAAAATTGAACAGCCACATTTAGAAGAATGGAACTGGACCATTTTCTCACACCATACACAAAGATAAACTCAAAATGGATGAAAGACCTAAATGTGAGACAGGAATCCATCAAAATCCTAGAGGAGAACACAGGCAGCAACCTCTGTGACCTTGGCCACAGCAACTTCCTGCTAGACACATCTCCAAAGGCAAGGGAAACAGGCAAAAATGAACTACTGGGATTTCATCAAGATAAGAACTTCTGCACAGCAAGGGAAACAGTCAACAAAACTAAAAGGCAGCCTACGGACTGGGAGAGGATCTTTACAAATGACATTACAGATAAAGGGCTGGTATCCAAGATCTATAAAGAATTTCTCAGATTCAACGCCCTCAAAAAATAATCCAGTCAAGAAACAGGCAGAAGACATGAACCGACATTTCTCCAAAGACAACCTAACAAATGGCCAACAGACACATGAAAAAATGCTCCACATCACTTGGCGTCAGGGAAATACAAATCGAAATCACAATGAGATACCACCTCACAGCCGTCAGAATGGCTAATTAACAAGTCAGGAAACAACAGATGTTGGCGAGCATGTGGAGAAAGGGGATCCCTCTTACATTGTTGGTGGGAGTGCAAGCTGGTGCAGCCACTCTGGAAAACAGTGTGGAGATTCCTTAAGAAGCTAAAAATAGGGCTATTCTATGAGCCAGCAATTACACTCTTAGGTATTTACCCCAAAGATTCAGATGTAGTGAAGGGGCACCTGCACCCCAATGTTCACAGCAGCAATGTCCACAGTAGCCCAACTGTGGGGAGAGTGGAGATGTCCCTCGATGGGTGAATGGATAAAGACGTGGTTTACGTATACAGTAGAGTATTACTCCGCCACCGGAAAGGATGAATACTTACCATCTGCATCCACATGGATGGAAATGGAGGGTATTATGCGGAGCCAAATAAATCATTTTTAGACAATTATGTGGTTTCACTCACATGTGGAATGTAAGAAACACTGCAGAGGATGATAGGGAAAGGGAGGGAGAATTGAATGGGAAAAAAATCAGAGAGGGAGACAAACCATGAGAGACTCTGGGAACCCAACAGGTTGCTGGAGGGGCCGTGGGTGGGGAGCTGGGATAACTGCGTGATGGGCATTGGGGAGGGCACATGACGTGATGAGCACTGGGTGTTACATGCAGCTGATGATTACTGAGCTCTACATCTGAAACTAATCATGTTCTAGGTGCTGGCTAATTTAAATTAAAAAAACAATGACCAAACGTGTAACGTTTCTAGCAGATGGTCAGTCCTATACAAACACTAAAAAAAAAAAAAAAAAAAAAAATCAATTGACCATAAGAACAAACAAATATGTAAATATTGAAATTTTTTTAAAAAGTCAATCGGGGTGAACTAGAGAGAAAGGGGAGGAGACATTCTAGCTGTACATGGAGTGGTCGGGGGAGAAGTACCAATAAGGTGGCGTTCAGCAGCCGTTTGAGCGATGGCGCACTCAACCTCCAGGGGAAGAGAAGTTGTGGTACCGGAATTAACTGAAAGGCTCTGAGGCAGGAGTAGGCCTGGTGGTTCGAAGTCCCGCAACAAGTGCAGTAGGTAAACAGGAGAGGAGTGGAAGACAGGGGACAGGGTTAACCAGGGCCACCCATGGTGAAAAGACGCATTTTGTTTTGAATGAGACTGGACGCCATTGAAGGTTGGGGGTCAGATGGCAGAAGAGTGGCACGATGGGACTTAAATTGAAAACTGAAGTTGCCCTTCTACTCTCTCTTCCACGTAGCAGGCAAAGGTGGGGACAGGGAGAACCTGTAGGAGGGTACTGGAAGAGTTCAGAGGAGCGATGCTAGGGACTTGGTCTTCCATGCAGAGCAGCAAAGGGAGCAGGACGTGGCCAGACGGATGCATCATGATTGCAGCCCTAAATACCGTGTCCACACCAAGACACATTGGATTTGCAATGCCTATACCAAAATAGAGACATCGAGAAGTTGGTTTGGTAGGGGTCTCAGAGCAGGAGGCATGTGTGCTTGTAAACCCACATCTGGGAGTCTTCAGCCTACAAACCTACTTAATGCCACGGAACGGATGAGAACCCACACAATGAGTGGACAGAGAATAAGTTTAGGAGGACTTTGAAACATTCTAATGTATATAAATCCATATTTTAAAAGATTTTATTTATTAGAGAGAGAAAGAGAGAGACAGAGAGAAAGCACAAGCAGAGGGAGTGACAGGCAGAGCATGAAGCAAACTCCCCACTGAGCAGGGAGCCCGATGCAGGACTCGATTCCAGAACCCTGGGATCATGACCTGAGCTGAAGGCAGACGCTTAACCAACTGAGCCACCCAGGCGTCCATAAATCAACATTTTTAATTGTAGATCTTATATGGCCAAAAAATCAAGCGTCTACGATGAAAATTTAGTACCACTCTCTGACAAATCAAAAAAAGGGGGGGGAGGGGCCTGGGTGGTTCAGTCAGTTAAGCGTCTGCCTTTGGCTCAGGTCCATGATCCCAGGGTCCTGGGATTGAGTCCCTCATCGAGCTCCCTGCCCAGTAGGGAGTCTGCTTCTTGCTCTTCTGTCACTCCCCCTGCTTGTGCTCTGACAAAAATCTTAAAGAAAATTTAGTACCAG
The DNA here is from genome assembly GCF_017311325.1 of Ursus maritimus. Taxonomy (NCBI): domain Eukaryota; kingdom Metazoa; phylum Chordata; class Mammalia; order Carnivora; family Ursidae; genus Ursus; species Ursus maritimus. Next base: position 40,766,871 of record NW_024424341.1, read on the forward strand.
AGTAGAGATGTTCATTTAAAAGAAAGATTTTATTTATTTGTCAGAGAGAAAGAGAGAGAGAGAGAGAGAAAGCCCAAGCATGGGAAGTGGCCGGCAGAAGCAGAGGGAGAAGCAGACTCCCCGCTGAGCAGGGAGCTCGATGAGGGGCTCAATCCCAGGACCCTGGGATCATGACCTGAGCTGAAGAATCTAGACGCTTAACCAACTGAGCCACCCAGGCACCCCAGAGTAGAGATGTTCTATAAATGTAAAATACATTCTGGATTCTGAAGACTTAGTACCCTTCAAAAAGAAGGTAAAATATCATTAAAGTTTTTACCATTATTTTTCATTGAAGCATAGTTGATATACAGTGAGTGTTATGTTTCAGGCGTACGACATAGTGATTCAACAAGTCTATGGATTATGCTGTGCTTACTACAAGTATAGCTGCCATCTGTTACCAGACAATGCTATTCCAAGATCACGGGCCATATACTCTTTCATCCCTGTGACTCATTCATTCCATAACTGGGAGCCTGTCTCTCCCACTCCCCTTCACCCCCTTCTGCTCATCTTGCCACCCACCTCCCCTCTCTGGAAACCACACCAGTCTGTTCTCTGCAATTATGGGTCTGTTTCTGTTTTTTGATACCAATTATGTATTGATATAATTTGATATGTTAAGATATACTACCGAAATTAATTTTGCCCGTTTTTTTAACCTTTTTAATGTGGCATCTCAAAGATTTAAAATTACCTTGTAGCTCTATTAGGCAGGCTCTAAGGTTAGATCCGGATGGTCTATGCCCAAGAATGGGCAGGGATGAAATGATTAGAGAAATAGGGGTCAAACATGAGAAGCCAAGTTCTAGAAAAGATCATCCACATAGGAATTGAAGTCATTCAAAATGACAGGGACAGTGTTGGGAGAAGATATTTGCTAATGACTCTACAGATAAAAGACTGGTATCCAAGATCTATAAGGAACTTATCAAATTCAACACCCAAAAAACAAATAATCAAATCAAAAAATGGGCAGAAGATATGAACAGACACTTTTCCAATGAAGACATACGAATGGCTAACAGACACATGAAAAATGTTCAACATCATTAGCCATCAGGGAAATTCAAATCAAAGCCACAATGAGCTACCACCTTACACCAGTTAGAATGGCAAAAATTAAGAAAACAGGAAACAACAAATGTTGGAGAGGATGTGGAGAAAGGGGATCCCTCCTACACTGTCGGTGGGAATGCAAACTGGTGCAGCCGCTCTGGAAAACAGTGTGAAGGTTCCTCAGAAAGTTAACAATAGATCCAGCAATTGCACTGCTGGGTATTTACCCCAAAGAACACAAAACTACAGATTCAAAGGGGGATCATGTACCCCCATGTTTATAGCAGCATTATCTGCAATAGCCAAACTATGGAAAGAGCCCAAATGGCCACAGACTGATGAATGGATGGAGAGGACGGGGTGTAGATACACAATGGAATACTACTCAGCTATAAGAAAGAATGAAATCTTGCCATTTCCCGGAATGTGGTTGGAGCTAAAGCGTATAATACTAGGTGAAATAAGCCAGTCAGAGAAAGACAATTATCGTATGATCTCACTCCCACGTGGAATTTAAGAAACAAAACAAATGAGCCAAGGCGCAAAAAAGAGAGAGGCAAAGCAAGAAACAGACTTTTAATGATAGAGAACTGCTGGTTACCAGAGAGGAGGGGGTGGAGGGACGGATGAAACAGGTGATGGGGACTAAGGAGGGCACCTGTCAGGAGGAGCACAGGGTGTGCTACGCAAGTATTAAATGACTATATCACACACCTGAAACTAATTACACTGTATGTTAACTGGAATTAAAAACTTTAAATTCCATTACCAACTTACAGTACATCATTAGTTTCTGGTGTCTTGTTAGATAAATTATCAGTCGCATATAATACCCAGTGCTCATCATAAAATATAATTTTTTAAAAAGAAATTCCCTTAACAGAAACCACTTAAACCACATTAGCAAAACTAAATCCACCTTATTTCAAGAACATAAGTGAAACTTCGGTTCTTTCTTAGACGTCTCTGCACAGACGGTGACTGCACGCGCGGTGAGCACCGAGTGTCACAACTGTTCAGTATCGCACACCTGACACTAATACAACAGTGCGTGTTAATTACGTATCAAGAAAAAAATGCAAGTTAAGAAATTCAGCCGTCTTCCTAAAAATGTGTGAGGTGATCACTCTGAAACCACCCCGTTGTCCACACCCCCCTGTAGTCACCAACCGGTGTGAAGATAAACCCCGTCTTAGTTGTCACTTTCCAGGCCATCCTGGGAGGTCACGCGCCGAGCGTCACAGCAGCTCGCACACCATTCTGAAATGCACGATAAGCTCTCACGAAAAACCGTTGTACTGATCTGGTGCTTTTAGTTTTGCTGTTTCCGAGGGGGTTTTGGTTTTTGTTCTTACAGTGCCAAAGCCCAGAAACACCCGCACTTGTTAAACAAGAAACACTGGAAGGTGCACGCAGGAACCCACGCCTTCTCACGGTTCCCCCGCACGACCGACACGCAGCCCAAGCCGAGGGCCAGCGCCTTCTCACCCCGCCCAGCGTCCCCGGGAGGGGAGGGGCCGCGCTCACCCTGAACACCGGAATCTAACCGCGCATGCGCCGACGGGACCGCGTCCGCGGCAAGGCCACAAGCACGAGTTTCCGCTTCAGAAAGACGGCGTGAAAAAATTAAGAAAACCGGAGCATTTCAGTAACAACGTCAACAACAGGATTTTAAAATCGAAAGAAGCGAATTGGCAAGAACGGTGACTCACCAGCCCTGACACCAAGTCTGCAAGCCTCCTGGACCCCTTCCCCAAGCAAACAAACCCGGAAGCGGGAAGGGAAAGTCCCGCCCACCAGGGAGGGGCCAGCTGTCGCTCCCTTTCATTGACCGAGGTAGGCTCTGGATGCCCGGGTTCCCTACCGAAGGGAAACGCTGCTCACCTGGGCTTGGGGGCCTCAGCTGTTTTTCTCCACGTAGACTTTCCTTCTCGGCTCTGCTGGTTACAAGCCGGTCCAGACCCAACTTGGGGTGTCGGAGCTCTTGGGGTATCTGGCCGAGAACCCCAAAAAACAATTGATTGGGGCAGTGCCAGAGGAAAAGAACTTCTCCTCCTGAGGCAAGGGAAATAAAAACACAATTAAACCACTGGGGCGACATCAAAAGAAAAAGGTTTTGCGCAGCAGGACACCATCAACAACAAAAAAAGACAACCTACTGAATGGAAGACGATATTTGCAAATGATATAGCTAGTAAGAGGTTAATATCCAAAATATATAAAAACCTTACACAACTCAACACCAAAACACCCCCAAATGATCTGACTAAATGGGCAGAAGACAGGAACAGACATTTGTCCAAGGAAGAGACACAGATGGCCAACAGACACATGAAAAGATGCTCGACATCACTCATCATCAGGGAAACGCACGTCAAAACCACAACGAGATGTCACCCCACACGGTCAGAATGACTAGAATCACAAAGACAAGAAGTATCAAGTGTGGCCCGGATGTGGAGAGAGAGAAATCTCCATGCACTGTGGGTGGGGACGCAAGCTGGTGCAGCCACCGTGGAAAACAGTGTGGAGGTCCCTCAGAAAACTAGAACTAGAATTACCACATGATCCAGTCACTCCTCTCTTTGGGTATTTACCCAGAGACGCAGAAAGACCAATCTGAACAGATACGTGCACCCCTATGTTTATTGCATTATTGTTGTTGTTGTTGTTGTTGGAATAGCCCAGATATGGAAGCAACCCAAGTGCCCACGGAGAGATGAATGGGGAAAGAAGATGTATGTACACACAGACACACAGACACACAGACACAGACATACACAGACACACACACACAGTGGACTATTACTTGGCCATAAACAGAGGATGAGATCTTGCTGTTGGCAACAACACAGATGGATCTAGAGGGTGTAATGCTAAGTAAAATAAGTCGGAGAAAGACAAATACCATATGTTTCACTCATATGTGGAATTTAAGAAACAAAACAAATGAACAAAGCAAAGAAAGAAAGAAAGAAAGAAAGAAAAAGAAAAAGAGAGACAAACCAAAAAACAGACTCTTAAATGTAGAGAAGTAATGGTTGCCAGAGGGGAGTGGGTGGGGGGAATGGGTAAAAGAGGTGAAGGGGATAAGAACACACGTATCACAATGAGCACTGAGTAACTGCTGACTCACTATATTATACACCTGAAACTAATGTAACACTGTAGTCTACCTGAATTTAGAAAATAGTAATTGAAAATTAAGAATGTCCTGTGCAAAATGGCAAGAAAAATATAAAGTAGCTAGAAAGAAATCTAATAAAAGATTATAAGCCTTATTGGACAAAGTATGAATATTTATTGATAGACATATACAAATGAAAGAAATGAATTGTGCTAAGTTCTTGTACAGGAATGATCATTACTATAAAGATGTCCCTACTCTCCATATACATCTCTATATTCAGTACACTGCTAATGAAATCCCAACAAAATTTTTATTTCAAAATATAATCCTAAAGTGTATGAGGGAGACAGAGGACCTTAGTGTAAACCAGCTACTCCCACAGCACAGCGCAGGGTGGGGAGGGGGTGTTGGCTGAACGGGACCTACCTTACACAGATTTCATTTGAAAGCTCTAGTATTTTTCCTTCCCTTCCCCTATGTTCATCTGTTCTGTTTCTTAAATTCCACATGAGTGAAATCATATGGTATCTGCATTCCTCTGACTTATTTTGCTTAGCACAATACTCTGTAGTTCCATCCTCATCTTGCAACAACAAGAGTTCACTCTCTTTGACGGCTGAGTACTATTCCGTGGCATATATACGCACCACATCTTTATCCAGTCGTCTGTGGGAGGCAAAACATAAGAGGGCTGAACTCCAGGAAACAGACTGAGGGTTGCTGGAGGGGAGGCGGGTGGGAGCGGGGGTACCTGGGTGATCGGCACTAAGGGGGCACTGGATGGAATGAGCACTGGGTGTTAAATGCAAATGATGAATCGATAAATTCTACCTCTGAAATTAATAATGTATGTTAACTAAATTGAATTTAAATAATTTTTATTTTTTTTTATTTTTTATTTTTTATTTTTTTTAAAGATTTTATTCATCTATCCGACAGAGATAGAAACAGCCAGCGAGAGAGGGAACACAAGCAGGAGGAGTGGGAGAGGAAGAAGCAGGCCCACAGCGGAGGAGCCTGACGTGGGGCTCGATCCTGCAATGCGGGAATCACGCCCTGAGCCGAAGGCAGACGCCCAACCGCTGTGCCACCCAGGCGCCCCTAAATAAAGAATTTTTAAAAAGCTATAGTAATTAAGACTTATTGTCCACATGGATGGACAAATGAATCAATGTAACAAAAGACAGCCCAGAAGCAAAGTCAATCAATATAAAAATTTGCTTCCTAACAGATTGCTGTGCTGTGGGGAAGGCAAACTATTTATTAAATGGAGCCAGTACTTATTCAGTGCAAATTGAAAAAAATAATAAACCCCTTCTCCCTATCCCGGAGAAAAGCAATTCCAAGTGGATGAATACTTCTGTGTGAAAAGCAAAACCACCATATTTTAAAAGACAATATAAGACATCTGTATGATTTGGGAAGGGAGTGATTTATTTTAATTTTCACTTTTCTTATTATGTTATGTTAGTCACCATACAGTTCATTAGTTTTTGATGTAGTGTTCCATGATTCACTATTTGCATATAATACCCAGTGCTATGGACTCTGGGAAACAAACTGAGGGCTTCAGAGGGGAGGGGGCGGGGGATGGGTCGGCCCCGTGATGGGTATTAAGGACAGTGTGTATTGCAATGAGCACTGGCAGTGATTTATTTTTAAACAAGACTCCAAATTTACCCATCATAAAGTAAACCTGCCTAAGTTTGATTTCATTAAAAGTAAAAACTGTTTGGCGAATGACCCTATGGAAAAGAAAGAAATGTACAAACCACAAACTGGGAGAAGATGTAATTCTCCTACCTTACTGGCCAAGCAGCATGATCAGAATACATAAGGCACTTCTACCTGCAAATAAAAACAAAAAATAACCAATAGAAATAGAAGCAACACAATAAAAAAAAAAAACCAAACGTATTTCACAAAACAGGCAACAAATGACCCACGAACATGAGAAAACGGAATTTTGTCAATAATCTTGCAAAGGCAAGGGGACCAAGAGCGAGACAGTGTTGGCTTATTAGCAATCATGCAAAAGCAAGGGGGCCAACAGTGAAACAGTGTTGCCTTCTTAGCAATCACGCAAAGGCAATGGGAACAATAGTGATACATTCAATACTTGGCAAGTATGTTAAAAACGCAGATGTCATCAGTGGTGAGCAGTGATGTGCAGCCATGGGGATATTCACCTATTCCTGATGGTAATCTAATTCGATCAGAACACTTGAAAATAAGCATAGGGAGTAATCTGGGCATCCTCCATGACCCAGAAATTCCCACTCTTAAATAATTAAACATTCTGGCACATGTGAACAAGGGGATTGATCAAGATTTTTCAAAACAGCATTGATCTTCTTAGTAAGAACTGAGAAACAAAAACTATCACTGATAGGATGGATAAACTGTGATATATTCATGCACTCAGATACTTTAAGGCAATAAAAAAAAATAAATGAACCACAACTAAAACAAACTTAACGTTGACAAATCTGAGGAACATAACGGCAAGCGAAAGAAGGAAGTCCTAGAAGGGTATATGTGCTCTAATTCCAAAGCAGGCAAACTACATGTACCTCTTTGGGGAACATCTGTGAGAGGGGGAAAGAAAAAAAAAAGAAGGTTGAACGGAAGAACTGGCAACAAATTTATTTCAGTTGGCAACTACCGAGGGTGAAAGAGCATGCAATTGGGGCTGGGCAGGCGGAACCTGCAAAGGTCCTTATAATGTCTATTTCTTTTTTTTAAGATTTTATTAATTTTTTGAGAGAGAGTGAGTAGGAGGGAGAGGGAGACAGAATCTGAAGCAAGCTCCAGGCTGACCTCAGAGCCCGATGTGGGGCTCGATCCCATGACAGAGAGATCAGGACCTGAGCTGAAACAAAGAGTCTGACGCTTAACCGACTAAGTCACCCAGGTGCCCCATGATGTCTATTTCTCAGTCAAGGTTCTGGACCAGAGATATCTGTGTTCTGATTATGGTTATTCCTCAAGTTTTCCATTATGCTGTCTACACTTCTTTATATTTCATGCCCCCACCCCCACATAACAGTACTTAAGTCATAGGATTTTTTTTTTTTAAGATTTTATTTATTTATTTGACAGAGAGAGAGAGACAGCCAGCGAGAGAGGGAACACAAGCAGGGGGAGTGGGAGAGGAAGAAGCAGGCTCACAGAGGAGGAGCCCGACGTGGGGCTCGATCCCATAACACCGGGATCACGCCCTGAGCCGAAGGCAGACGCTTAACCGCTGTGCCACCCAGGCGCCCCAAGTCATAGGATTCTTAAAAGGAGAAGCCCAAATTGTGATTAGGGAAAGGATAGTTTCCGGCATATTGAAGTTTCCAGTGAACTTCAGACGTGATTGTGATGAATACAAGGAACCCCAGCGCAGAGCAGAAAACACGCTCAACGATGACATATGGGCCTCACACCTGAAAAACGTCACACCTATTCCACGTACGCATGACTATATTAGCCACGTGTCATCGGGTTCCTCTCGTGTGTGAGACATACGGTGACAGAAGGTGATCAGGACACTAACAGTCCTCAAGGAGCTTCGAATTTAGGAAGGAAATGACATTGCACAGTCATCCCTGCTGGCTCAGCCCACCTGGAGAGACGGAAGGAAGCTCCTTTCTGTCAGAAGCTCCGGGAATCCGACTCTGGAAAACAGTATGGAGGTCCCTTAAAAAGTTAAAAATGGAGCTACCCTATGACCCAGCCATTGCACTACTGGGTGTTTACCCCAAAGATACAGACGTAGTGAAGAGAAGGGCCATATGCACCCCAATGTTCATAGCAGCATTGTCCACAATAGCTAAATCGTGGAAGGAGCCGAGATGCCCTTCAATAGATGACTGGATTAAGAAGTTGAGGTCCATATATACAATGGAATATTCCTCAGCTATCAGAAAGAACGAGTTCTCAACATTTGCAGCAACATGGACGGCACTGGAGGAGATAATGCTAAGTGAAGTAAGCCAAGCAGAGAAAGACAACTATCATATGATTTCTCTCATCTATGGAACATAAGAACTAGGATGATCAGTAGGGGAAGAAAGGGATAAAGAAAGGGGGGGTAATCAGAAGGGGGAATGAAGCATGGGAGACTATGGACTCTGAGAAATAAACTGAGGGCTTCAGAGGGGAGGGGGGTGGGGGAATGGGGTAGACTGGTGATGGGTAGTAAGGAGGGCACGTATTGCATGGTGCAGTGGGTGTTATACGCAACTAATGCATCATCGAACTTTATATCGGAAACCGGGGATGTACTGTATGGTGCCTAACATAATATAATAAAAAATCATTAAAAAAAAAAGAAGCTCCAGGAATCCGAAGTCAGAACCACTCTGTAGGACACCAGGGGCAAAGAGCTGGACAAGCACCCAATGTAGGAAACAAATTTTTCAAAGCAATCTGTTTTACCTGTTTTCTGGTATGGTCATCAAAAGCCCTCGAGATCTTCCAATCCATGAGCATGGGATGTTTTCCCATTTCTTTGTGGCTTCCTCAATTTCTTTCCTAAGTGTTCTGTAGTTTTCAGAGTATAGATCCTTTACCTCTTTGGTTAGGATGAACATAGGGGAAGGGAGGGAAGAATAAAAGAAGACGAAATCAGAGAGGGAGACAAACCACAAGAGACACTGAACTCTAGGCAACAGTGTTGCTGGATGGGATTGGGGGGATGGGGTAACTGGGCGACGGAAGGAGCACAGGGTGTTCTGTGCAACAGATGAGTCGCTGAACTCTACCTCTGCAACCAATGATACATTGTATGTTAGTCCATTGACTTAAAAAAAAAAAAAAAAGAAAGCGCTCTGAGCCAATGGGAAGGGAGTGATTCATTGGCCAACGGAATGGCTCCAGAACTTTTCCTTCCTAGCCCCAGCCGCTATTCAGTAGCTCAATCAGGAAGGCCTGGAGTGGTGAGGCAGCAGGGCTTGCTGTGTCTTTTTTTTTTTTTTTTTAAGTTTATGTCTTGTGTTACTTTGTTTTCATTTTCTCCTCTTGTCCTGCTTCTTTTCTTGACCAACCAGAAGGAATTCCCTGTGTCCTCACTCCATGCTCCTGGCTTTAGATTCTTTGATACATTACATGTCAGTTACAAGACCATGGCAGTGATGATGTTGTTCAGTGTCCCTGGTTTCAGGCCTGCTCCATTCAAGCGCCAAGTGTCCAACGCTTGCTCCCTCTTGATGCACAGCCAGGCTATAGTCGCCCATCTCCGTGTCTTCCCACCATCTTCCCTCCATGCACGCCTGTGTCCAAATTTCCCCTCTTAGTAAGGACACCAGTCCCACTGGATTAATGGCTCACTCTACACTGGTGTGACTTCATTTTAACTAATTGCTTCGGCAATGGCCCGATTTCCTAATAAATTCACATTCTGAGCTGTGGGGGTTAAGATTTCAACATAAGGGGGAGCCTGGGTGGCTCAGTCGTTGAGCGTCTGCCTTCGGCTCAGGTCATGATGCCAGCGTTCTGGGATTGAGCCCTACATCGGGCCCCCTGCTCAGCGGGGAAGACTGCTTCTCCCACTCCCCCTGTTTGTGTTCCCTCTCTCGCTGGCTGTCTGTCAAATAAATAAATAAAATCTTTTTTTTTTTAAGATTTTATTTATTTATTTGACAGAGAGAGACAGCCAGCGAGAGAGGGAACACAAGCAGGGGGAGTAGGAGAGGAAGAAGCAGGCTTATAGCAGAGGAGCCTGATGTGGGGCTCGATCCCATAACGCCGGGATCACTCCCCCAGCCGAAGGCAGACGCTTAACCGCTGTGCCACCCAGGCGCCCCAATAAATAAAATCTTAAAAAAAAAAAAAAAAAGATTTCAGCCTTTGGCAAGAGGCTGACATTTTATCTTCCTAACACTGTCTTCCGGGCAAGAAAAGTGCAGCTAGTTGCCTGCTTCTTGGGGAAGGGCTCAGAGTCAAGTGACAGCAAGGGTCTTGCCCAGTGAAAGCGGCTCTTCAGGTCAGCGGTTCTCACCCTTGGGTGCATCAGAATCCACCGGAGGCTTTAACAGATAGCTATGCCTCACTCCGAATTTATTAGGAGTAAGGAGGACATCAGGGACTTGCATTTCCACAAATTCCTGGTGATAGTGACTAAATTTGGAGAAACACTGCTTTAGAGTCTGTTCCTCTGGTGGTTTCAGGACTCAGGTGTGTCTGTGACTCAAGATCTGACCAAAAGCAGGCTTTTTAACACCATTGGGCAAAAGCCCCCAGGGAAGAAGCCATTGAAGGTTCTTAAGAGCCTTTTTGTTCTTGTATTCTGTGTACTACTTAACAATTTACCCCGATTTTTAGATCTTTAGTGCTGTTAAGATTAAAGTTTTTAATGCTCCACATCGCTTGCCATCAGGAAAATACAAAACAAAACCACAATCAGATACCACCCTACGCCAGTCAGAATGGCTAAAATTAACAAAACAGGAAACAACAAATGTTGGAGAGGATGTGGAGAAAGGGGAACCCTCTTACACTGTTGGTGGGAATGCAAGTTGGTGCAGCCACTTTGGAAAACAGTGTGGAGGTCCCTCAAAAAGTTAAAAATTGAGCTACCCTATGACCCAGCCATTGCACTACTGTGTATTTACCCCAAAGATACAGACGTAGTGAAGAGAAGGGCCATATGCACCCCAATGTTCATAGCAGCATTGTCCACAATAGCTAAATCATGGAAGGAGCCGAGATGCCCTTCAACAGATGACTGGATTAAGAAGATGTGGTCCATATATACAATGGAATATTACTCAGCTATCAGAAAGAACGAGTTCTCAACATTTGCTGCAACATGGACGGCACTGGAGGAGATTATGCTAAGTGAAGTAAGTCAAGCAGAGAAAGACAATTATCATATGATTTCTCTCATCTATGGAACATAAGAACTAGGATGATCAGTAGGGGAAGAAAGGGATAAAGAAAGGGGGGTAATCAGAAGGGGGAATGAAGCATGAGAGACTATGGACTCTGGGAAACAAACTGAGGGCTACAGAGGGGAGGGGGTGGGGGAATGGGATA
>NW_024424341.1:40778134-40807582 GCF_017311325.1 Ursus maritimus
AGAGGGGAGGGGGTGGGGGAATGGGATAGACTGGTGATGGGTAGTAAGGAGGGCACGTATTACATGGTACACTGGGTGTTATACGCAACTAATGAATCCTGGAACTTTACATCAAAAACCAGGGATGTACTGTATGGTGACTAACATAATATAATAAAAAATATTATTATAATAAAAAATTCATAAGAATAAAAAAACACATGTATTTATAATTTGTTTATATTTATAATTATAGACTTGTATAATTATGTATTTATAATTATAGATTTAGATATATAAATTATACATGTATAGTATATATTATATAATTATATATAATTATAATAATAGAAGTATAATTATATATAAACTTTATAGAAATATAATTATATGTAACTATATATTTATAGAAGTATAATTATGTAATATCAATTATATGTATCGTTACTTTATCAGCTAAATATGGTTCCACTAGGTAACACTGTAATGAACCTTAAGCATCTCTGTTTCTCCCTACCCTCTTCAAACCCATCTGAAATCAAGGACACTCAGAGGTACTTACGTAGCCACTCGTTTCTTTGAAGGGGAAGTAGATGATGTGAAGTCCAGTGCCGAGAACATCACCGTCTTTTCCAACTTGTGAAGAAATAGGTCCATTTCTTTAAAGCCCCTCCTCGTAAACCTACATCTAGAGACTTCGGGGGCCTGGCAGCTTGTCACCCTCCTCTCACCTGGTGTGAAAGATCAGAGCACAGAGTGCGGACGCCGCGCTCCAGGCAGTGGGAAGACTTGGACTGTCCGTTGTTTTCCTGAGCCGTGAAATTCTAGCTGTTTCGTGTTGTCTTGTGGCCCCAGGCAAAGCATTTGTCTTCCCTGATTATCTGTCTTATCTGCAAAATGGGGGAAATGATTTGATTTGACATAGTAACTCTGAAAATATAGATGTGATAAAAATGCAGAACGACGTGAGCTTCCACGTCCCCTGCTCCCCCCCCCCCCAACTGTGGACAGAAACAGAGGCACCAACAGCGAAGTGAAGCTTCTCAGGACATTTGCAAGCAGACAGATCCCCACAGAAGAACAAAGACACCATGATCCTGACCCTCCCATTTAATTCAGAGCAACAATTCCTGCCTTGTGTTAAGTGCAGGGCCCCAGAACCCAACTGCTGGGATCTGTCCCCTGTCTCTACCACTCCACAGCTGTGACCTCGGGCCAATTGCTTCCCTTGCTTAGCCCTCCTTGTCTTCATCACAAATCAGGTCAATAATAGCATCTCACAAGGTTGTGATATTTTAAGGAGATGTACACCTAAAACCCACAACAGAAGGCTAGGACCAGGCACTCGGATAATGGAAGCTATTACTAATTTATCTTTTTAAAAATAAGTTTATCTTTCTCCTGAGCTTCCTCTGACTTCCTGTCCCAAGCCCTAGTGTTCAGCTGGTATCAGAAAGGAGTTCTGTTCTGTCCAGTGATGTGTTGGAGACAAACCGCTCCGACCAGATCGGGAGAACCCTGCACCCTCTCTTCCTCCTGTTGTGTTTAGAGACATCAAGTGGGTGGCTTAAAATTGGCCCTGGTTGGATAATTTACACCTCGGAAATGTGCAGAGCTACAGAGCCAGGGTTGAACATTTATCAGCACACCACCACCCCACAGATAGGTCTTTCCCATTGGACCAACGCCAGGTTGTTCTAGGCTTGTCCCAGGAAGAAATGACGGAGAAAGAGGAGCTGCAGAGAAGAAACGAAAGAGGTAGGAATTCAACAGAGCCCCTTTTCCATTTTACTAGGCTGCAAAAAACTGAATTTGATGAGGAAACCCAGAGACTTCTGACAGCCTCAGAAAAGCAAAATCCATCCTTCACAATTACAGATGAATGATGGAACAGAGACGGGACGATAGGGCAGCAAGCAAGCTAGACCCTTCCTGACCAAGGGCACCGGCAAAGAAAAGTTACTGGAGCCCTTACTTGTGCCTCCTGTCCCCAGGAATCACAGCTCCGGACACTGACGTGAACCCTGATCTTTCTGGCCCCTCATTTGAAAACTTCATAGACTGTGTTTATATGGTTTTAATCTGCTTTGTGGCCTTGGGCAAGCCACTGAAAGACTGCCAAGCTAAAGTTCCTATCCCGTCTCACAACAACATTGTAAACACTTAATAAAGTCTTAGATCTTTAACATTTTGTAAAACAAATCTCCAAACAGAATTTGTTCCCAGTGAATGCCCAGAGCAAGCTTGTGGATTGTAGAAACCATGATCCTTTCCCCACATGGTTTGGACACATGCTGCCTGTACCAAGAGTACTGGACCTGAGGTCTCACTTGGTCACTGTCTTTTCTGTTCATGTTGTCAGTGTCCCAACTCGGGCTCTTTCTCTTCTCTGGCCTCATGATGGTATTTGGAAAGTGCTTTTTTTAAAAATCAGAAAAGTATAGAGGAAGGTGGGGGAATGCGATAGGTTGGTGACGGGTAGTAAGGAGGGCACATATTGCATGGTGCACTGGGTGTTATACGCAAGTAACGAATCATAGAACTTTATATCAAAAACTAGGGATGTACTGTATGGTGACTAACATAATAAAAAAACACTATAAAACAAACAAACAAAAAACCCGGAAAAGTATAAACCATCCATTGCCCTCCACCTCCAAGTACAGATAAAGATGAAGGTCCTTTTGACCACGAACCCCGTCTCATTCCCCTCTTCCTACACCCCACAAGCAATCTATCATGAGACTGACCGCCCATATCGGTCCTACAGTTCTCTATATGTGAACGCATCCATCAACAATTTAGTATATCGATTTTTTTTACTTACATAAAGATCCCACACTAAATGCATTCTGTTTTTTCATTGTTAATCTATCCATATTGATATATGTGTGCATATATGTAAAAATAACATCGATAGACTGACAATGTACTTCATGTAATATACACATATACACATTTCGACATGGAGAGACCAACAAAGCGTGAACACACAATGCAGCACATATACTCAGTGCCATTCTGGGGTTAAAGGTACATGCATGTTTACATATGTACACACATGCAAAGAAGGTTGAGATACATAATAGGTACCTAAACCAGGCCTACACGTATCTACATAAATAACTAAACCTTGTTTCTTTGACCTGATAGAACAGCCCTGTCTATAGGTACTTCATTTAAATGATCTGCTGATAGGCTTTTAGGTGGTTTCTAATATTTGACATTATCACTACAACTTACAACCTTGTAAACCTCTTCTCATACAGGAGTCAGTATTTCTTTAACCATCTAGAATGTCTACGCTGCACTTGTAGCTACAAGGCGACCAACAGAAGGATAAAAATTATAACAAGAGGGAAGCAGGTGGCGTGGGCACGCAGAAGTGACACACGAGTAGACCATGTGAAAAGTCGCTATGACAAGTATCAGCAAGATAAGCTACTGGTCTCCATGCACGTGCAGGGTTTCAGGAAGGAATCAGCGACCAGCTGAGCAAAGCAAGTCTTTGTTTTCATCAGTAAAGCCTCCGATGGGCCTTTCTCTGTTGAGAGGAAATAGGAAAGCCAGCTTTACGCTTCCGATGGGGTGGCGACGCTGAGTCCGTCACTGTGTCAGTCAGTTAACTCTTGTCCCTGCCCCCTTGTCTTTCCTCTTTCCGAACGCGTCCCTTCTCAGGGTTCAGGGCTTCCACCCCATAGTTCAGGAGCGCATAGACTTTAAGTGGGGTTTTATGGCATGGCACTAGATGAAATTATTGACGTTGGGACTACTACAGGATAGAAACAAGAAATGGCCCAGGACAAGTATTGAACCAGGTGCAGGAAAAGATTTCACATCTGAGAGTAAATTTGAACAGTCAGGCTAAAACAATGCTTTATGATTCTATCTCCTGAGTCAGGCTTGTTCAGTGGAATAAATTGAAGAAGTAGAAGCACGAGATTAAAGGAAAAGTAATGCGTAAGCACCGGAGAAGACTCCACGAGTCAGCCGCTACAGAGCCAGAAACGCTCCGACAGCGCTGCGAGTGCAGCCCTGTCCCCAGAAGAACGCCCCAGTCATTCTCTTCTGCCTCCTTCCAAGTTCTGGGTCACTTCTCAGGCGCTGCTAATCTTACCTCCCTGCGTGACCCCCTGCATCTCCCATCCTTCCCCAGATTCTGCCCTGGTCCTCTTCCCGCTGCACCTTACGGCTTCTAAGACTCTCTACTCTTCTTTCCCTTCTTCCAAATGAAGACCTCCAACCCCGTAAATGAAGACGGGGTGGGAACTGGATGGAAAGTTTGAGGAGTATTTCATTTCTGGACTCCCGTGCCATCAATTAAGGAGTTGAGATGGATAAAGTCAGCAACTCAAGTGTCCACTGACAAAGGAATGGATGAACGCAGTGTGGTCTAGCCACGTGCTGAAGGAGGATTCAGCCTTAAACAAGGAAACTCTGACACCTGCCGCATCACAGATGAGCCTTGAGGACATTATGCTAAGTAAGTCAGTCAACGAAAGGGTAAATACTGTATGATCCCACTCTTTTTTTTTTTTTAAAGAGTTATTCATTTGAGAGAGAAAGCATGAGTAGAGGGCACAGAGGGAGAAGCAGGCTCCCCACTGAGCAGGGAGCCTGACACGGGGTTCAGTCCAGAACCCTGAGATCGGGACCTGAGCCAAAGGCAGATGCTTAACCAACTGACCCACCCAGGCGCCCCTGTATGGTCCCACTTTTATGAGGTACCTAGAGCGGTCAAATTCATAATGACAGAAGAATGGTTGCCAGAGGCTCAGGGAGCGGGAAATGGGGAGTTAGTATTTCATGGGGACAGAGTTTCAGTTTGGGAAGATAAAGTTCCATGGAGGATGGTCGTGGGGCTTGCACAACAGTGTGAAGCTACTTACTGCCACACAACTGTTCACTTTAAAATGACTACACAGGGACGCCTGGGTGGCTCAGTCAGCTAAGTGTCTGCCTTCGGCTCAGGTCATGATCCCAGAGTCCTGGGATCGAGCCCCATGTCGGGCTCTCTGCTCAGCGGGGAGTCTGCTTCTCCCTCTGCCTCTGCCTGCTGCTTCACCGGCTTGTGCTGTCAAATGAAATCTTAAAAAAAAATGGCTAGCCAGTGAATTTGTTATGTCCAGCTTACCACACACATCACAAGAGACAAAGATTGAGAAAGTCGCTTCATGGCATCTATGGAGAAAAGGGATGACATCCTGCCAGGGTTTCTGAGAGGCAGACCAGCTGGAGGAAGCAAAGAACTTACTGCCCCAGCTACAGTGATGTTAAGGGGACATCCGTTCCCACCCACTAGGAGGTGTTCCAACATTTTTCCGTAATCTCGAACGTCTTTCCCTAAAAGTAGAGGTCAGTAGAAAAGAGGGGGAAGGATGTGAGGATAAAGAACTGAGCCACGAAGCATCTAGTTTGCAAGAGAGGATCTTGAGATGACAAGATCGATGGAGATTGTTAACCTAAGAGCAACACTTACAGGTGTTTACCACGCACTGAAACCTCTGAGTTATTTTGTGTCATTTTTACAAAACCTGAGATTGGTGCTATTAAACCCACGTTGTAATGAGAAAATCGGCAGCGGTGCCATCATCAAAAGCCCCTGAGCGTGTTTCCAGTCCACAGAATCTATTTGTCTCTCCAGATTCCGTTCAGGGGGTCCTTTTCTCAACCACAGCTCCTCCATCACGTCACAAAGGGGATTCTCGCTGCTTCTAACCCCAACTATACACAACCTCTGCCTTGTGCCCGGCCACTCCCTAGTCCTGGCCACATCTACCCATGCTTTTAAGATGGCAAAGTAGCAGGTGTGAAAAAACAAAGTGGGTGGGTAAGTCTCCCGCATGATCGCAGACTTGCAGTTGGTGTGCGGTTGGTCACAAAGGAATCGCTCCTTGCTGGGTTGTGGGCTTCATACCCCGTAGTGAGCCTGGGGAAGCAGCTCGGCAGTGACAGCACGTGCAAAGCCCTTTGGTCCCATCTCTTCCTTCCCTGAGCCCTCATTCCCCTTCCTGGGGCAGGGGTGGTGGACCTGTCATTGATTCCCCTAGAAAGCCACTTTGGCATTACATGGCTTTGAAATAAAACAACACTCTTAGAATACGCAAGGGTTAAGATCCTTTGCTGTAATTGAATTAATTCCATGACAAATTCAGGAATTCTAGAATAAATTCCTAAAATACGAAAATAGTAAAAGAGAATTTATCGATCCAACACTCACAGAAGAATATCCCTGTGTTATAAAGAAACAAACTCTGGGATTATCTTGGATTTGGGGTTAACACGTAGTTTGTCAGAATATCAGAAATAATACGGTACCATTTTAATCAGCAGTAACTTAAGCCATGACATGGTGACTAAGGCAGTCTAAACCTTTGGTTTTTAAAAATCTCTCCCTGCAGATTTCCTAACTTAGTTCATATATATCTCCCCCAGTTTTCATCTACAATGAATGACAGAAGTACAGCAGGAAGAAAATGCAGTATTTCAAGGATCTAGATTTCACGTGCATTTAATGATGAGGGACCACGGATGGACAGAAGGGTCATGGCATTCAACTTACTGAAAGACCCCGCTGGCTTTCATAAGGCATGTTGGCTCTTAGAAGACTTGGATTTCAAGTTCCATTATTTGACTATTTCTGTGATCTGTTGTAAAGCATTCACCCCAAGTATCTTTTGTTTCTAAGTTTGTCAAGGAGGGATGCCCCCACCTATGGGTCTCTGATGAAGATTGAGACATACCACCAAGGTTTTATAAGCTACAAAATGCCAAACAAAATGAATATCCAACTGTTCCTTAAAACTTCCGATAGCTTTTGCTTATGAAACAAGGCAAGGGAGAGAAAACTGTAATAAGCTCCTACCCTCGTATGCATTCTCGTGCGTGACATTAATTTCACAGGATATCCTGTGTAGGATCCATGGTCCTCTGTTTTCAGGTAGGTAAACTACACTTGAGATATATCACAGCCCCGGATCATTCAAAGGTAGACACAAAATGGGGTCTATTTGCGTATTAGGAGTGGTTCTGGATCTCCGTCTGGCTGGTTTGTCCACAGTGGAGCAACCGTGGAACTAGTCATATCTATCCCATCTCTCCATCCACAGGAAATGACGTTTTAGGCTTTCTCAAGGTGATTTTTATATCCTTTGCTTTATTGAATCCTCTTAACATCTGAGAAAGACATCACACCAAGAAGAACAAAAGGAAACTTGAGGCAAAGCCAATGTAGGGTCTTGGAGCCAAACGTAGAATTAGATTAGAATTCTGGAGATTGGGTATTTAATATGCTGCCTACAACACATGGCGGGAAAGCACTCGAGGTAACAGCTCACTTGTCCCCATGAACAGGGACACCTGAGCAGGCTCCCAGTGATTCTAATCCAAGACCATCCATGGTGAAGCCATGGCATCTCCTCATTGGATCACCACCACCATTTGTCCTCAAGGTCATTGAAATCCCATTCACACTTGACTCTTAGAAGGGCCCCCCTCTCCTGCAATTCCTCCAGCTCCCCCTTCACTATTTCGTACAACTCTTTCTTGAGCCTGCAAGAAATAGAGAGATAGAATGCTTTTAAAAATGCATTACTTAGATGTGAAGTTGGTAATATAAAGTCCTGCATGTATAGCTTTTGACCAACTTCCCAAAGTAGGTAAGGTTCCTTGGAATCCAAGAGGATTTCTGCTAAAATGTGCCTAAAGTCTTTCTCGGGCGGGGGAACGGAACCCACTGCTTACCCTTCTGACCTCATCTCCAGAATACTGAATAAGGTGAAGAGTGTTCTAATTAAATGCTCTATTCCATGCCTGGACGGGGCAATACACAGCTGGTGGTCCAACTTCCTTAGAACACTCTACTCTTTGTCTCTTGTCACTGTCCATGTCCCCTCCTGATAAATGGATTCCTCCTTCCAGCCTCCTTGGGACTCAAGATCAACGTCACCACCTCAGACATGCCTTCTGTTACCCCTTCTGTTACCACCCTGATTGCGCTTGTTTTTCTACCACCACCCAGAGTTTCCTTCATAGCATTCATAACACTGCTTTTATACATCTCAGATTTGTCATCTCCCTGAGGAGAACGCGGAGCCATGGGGCCAAGGCTCACGACCATTTGCTTCCTGCTATCTACCATGGCATGCTTGCTAGCATTGAGAAGATGTCATTGACTGAATTTCTGATGAGTGAAATACTAAGTAGGTACAAGAATGAGAAAAATGAGGGGACTCCTCAACTACCCGAATGTAGGACTGTGCTGCCCAGTATGGTCATCACGACCCACATGGGGCCATTTCCAGTAATTCAAACTGAGAAAAGTCAAAAATGCAGTTGCCGGGTTGCACTAACGCCCTATCAAGTGGCCAGCTGCCACATGCTGCTACCGGCCACTCTACTGGACAGTAGATATAAACCGTTGCCGTCCTCACTAAGGGTTCTGCTGGCCAGCACTGCTCTAGGAAATCGAATGCAGGGTGAACCCAACGCTTGCTTTAAAACATCAGCCAATTCATCCCCCTCTCAGCTAGTGCTCCCCAGTATAAAAGTCACTGGGGATTACCCAAGTTTCCGTAGTTTGCACGCTGATTTTTTCAAGGCCTTCCACAGTATGCCGACTCCACTGGGCTCCAAGTCATTCTGCAAAAGGTTCAGGTTAACCAGGCTTTTACTGCTTCCGAGAACAGAGGAGAGATGCTGGCAGCAAGCAGGCGTCAGATTGCATTTCTCCAACCTAGGAGTGGGTGCGAAGGAAGTGTGAAAGATGGTCCTCCAAGACCGGGAAGGTAGAAGTGATACCACATCTAGGAAAAAGTATGTGGTCAAAACAAACTGGCTTACAGGGGAGAGCTCACCGCACGCCGGACACTTCTCCAAATGCTTACGCGTAACTCATTTAATCCAGAGACCAATCCTATGAAAGGTAGCCAATATCTGAAACTCCATTTGCCAGGTGAGGAAACAGAACATTAGCCTGCCCAACTGTGAAAGAAACAATGTTCACAAAAAGCGGACGTGAATTTATTTATAAGGTCCTTAGAAGGACTGAAATAAGATTACGGTCCCTTCCTTACACTTTTATCTTGTTTCTAAATTCAACAAAACAAAATCTGCATTCCTAGTAGCTAGCCGACCGTATGTTCAAAGACGAAAGTGACAGTGTTACATCAGTTGGAGGTAGTGGAAATTTCCATGTAAGCCTATAAAGTGTGACAGGTGTCTATACATGAAAATTTTGATAAAGAGTAAAGGGAGAGAATGTTTCCTTAGGGCGGAAGAAGTTGGGTAGGATCCAGAGACTGCTTCAAGGTAAAGGTGGACAGGAAGAGGACAGGAAGAGGAGGACCGAGAAAAACGGGCTCCAGCCTCACCCAAGTGTGTCCTGTCTCCGGTCTAGCGCCCCCTGCAGGGCCTTTACCGCTATGTTAAATATTATTGACCTCAATCGCGTATGTTTAATAGGATTCCCTTGGTCTTCTGGGCCGGTTTTCCCTCAATGAGTGGAGACCGAGCAACGTCTGCAGACTAGGGAGGTGCTATTGGCATCTGGAGGGTGGAGGCCGGGGATGCCACTCAGCATCGTTCAGTACACAGGACAGCCCACAGCCAAGGACTACCCAGCCCAAGAGGCCAGTAGCGCTGAGGTTGAGAGACCCTGGTCTGAGGGTAAAGATGGAACCCTTTGGACACAAGTAAGACACTCAGGTGCCTGTTTTAATGCTACAACATTGGCGGGGCGCCTGGGTGGCTCAGTCAGCTAAGTGTCTGCCTTCAGCTCAGGTCATGATCCCGGGATCTTGGGATCGAGCCCCAAATCAGGCTCCCTATTCGGCAAGGGGTCTGCTTCTCCTTCGCCCTCTGCCCCTTCCCCCTGCTCATGCCTTCTCTGTCTTCCTCTCTCAAATAAATAAAATCTTTACAAAATCATTAAAGCTCCAACAGTAGAGAAGGAAACTGAACGAACGTGAGCTGAGTATCGGGCAGGCATTCATCATTAGAGACAATGCAGTAATTGTTGCAAACACTTTATTCATCTCTACATGCAGGGAGAAGCACCTAGAGAGGGAGGGCTTAAAACCAGACCAGCATTCTTTTTGAGGCACAAATAGGACCCTAAAGTACTTGCATAAATCTGACAGCTTCTCCTTTTACCTGCAGGATAAAGAATATCGTACCTCAAGATACTTCTTGAAAGACAGGGACGTGGTGGGGAAAAAAAATAGCAACTTCTGACTTATTTCACTTATGGGCATAATGTCCTCAGGGTCCATCCACTTCATGCAAATGAAAGGATTTCCACAGAGAGAGAAATACTGTATGATCTCTAAGCATTTCGTGACAGTGAGTAGAATCACGTAAGCCACACTTAACGAAAACTATTATTTGAGTCTAAACCATCTTAGTTTGCTGAACAAACACATCACCGTATGGTTAAAATCGGACTTCCCCTTAGATGGAAGAGACTCGAGGGTGGGAAGCAGGCTGTACCGCCCCCGCCCTACTATCCAAAAGGTACTGACGGAACCAAAGAATATTTATAATACAGCAAGGGGGAGGGTCACCGGAGTGAACTTCTGTCTCTGAACTTGAGCCTTACTGTTAAGCAGAAGAGAACATTTGTTCCTCGCCTTCTCGAGCCCCCAGGTGAACACATATCCGGATGCGAGAGTAGAGATGGGGGCTTCCCACAAAGAGAACAGCGTCAACTCACCCAAGAGTGTTCAGTGCACAACTCGTATCTTCTAGAATCTCACACAGGTGTTTCACGCCATCATCCTGAACATCGTTGTTCCCGATATCCAGAATTTTCATGGTACGATTATGCCTGAGGGCATTAGCCAGCTCCTGACAGCCCTCTGGTGATAAGGAACAACCTGACAAACTGCAAAACGGACAGAAAGGGACAAAGAAGAAAGCTTGACTCCTTGGGCTTTGCTCTATCTGCCGCAGCCCATGTCCGTCTTCCAAGGACAAGAGAGATGCCAAAGCCAGATGTCCCAGTCCAAGCCCTGCAAAGAGCAGGGAGCTGGTCAGGAGATCTCAGGGATCCTATCTCCCTGACAGAAAGGATGTAGGCAGGACAATGCAGCCCCCCCCACATGCCATCCATAGCGAGCTTGCACCTGGTTTCCTCTGGACTTGACCCTGTGCACCTTTCCCCTTTGCCAATTTTGCTTTTTCTCCTTTCACTGTAATAAATCGTAACCATGAATTTGACTGCCTGCCAAGTTCCTGAAGTCCTCTGTGAGTCACCAAACCTGCAGAGTGGTCTTGAGAACCCCCGGCACACATTGTGGTTGGTCCTTAGCCATCATCCCAGTACCCCCACCCTCCCACGCCCCTCCGACAGAACCCGAGGCTCCCCTATGTGAGCCATCCCGTCTACACCCAGGACTCCAGCCCTGTCTGGAACTTGGGCACTTGGAAGTCGATTCACATGCCCTCTTCCCACCCTCTGAAGGACAGAGGAATGGCACTCACTCCAGGTTCTGTAGGCTGCAGTCCGGACGACCGAGGGCCTTACACAGAAACTTCACTCCCTCGTCTCCCAGGTTATTCCTCCTCAGGTTCAGATGCGTCAAACTCTTGTTCTCAAGGAGAGCGTCTGACAAGTACCTGCCACTGGGTGCCCCGAGCTGGCAGAACCAGAGCCTATAGGGCAAGAGCCACAGAGACAGATGCTTAGGACAGCAGCCCAAACCGAGGGCCCTGGGGACGCAGCCTCAGGCCCTGCCTCTGAGTTCAACCGTGGTGGCCCCCGAACCCCAAGCCAGGATATGCTGAGGATCTGGACTTACTCCTCCTTTCCCAGGTCTACACAATGAGCACGGGAAGAACATACTGGTCATTAGTGGTGGTTAAAAAAAAAAAAGCCAATAAAAAGATGATGATTGGGGCACCTGGGTGGTTCAGTCGGGTAAGCATCCAGCTCCTGATTTCGGCTCAGGTTGTGATTTCAGGGTCCTGCGACTGAGCCCTGCACTGGGCTCCGCGCTTAGCGGGGAGTCGGCTTGAGGATTCTCTCTCTCCCTCGCCCTCTGCCCCTCCCCCTGCTCTCTCTCGCTCAAATAAATCTTTAAAAATAAATACAGGGATGATGACCAAAGCATTTCAAGTTTCAGTAATGGAAGAGGAGGAAGTTCTGAAGATCTACCAGGAAACATCACGCTCATGGCTAACGATACTGTATTGTGTACTGAAAGTCCTCGAAGAGTTAGAATTTTCTATGGATTTAAATATTCTATGTTAAGTGATATCACAAAAAAAATTAATAAAAAGGGGGAAGAGGGAACTCCGGAAGGTGATGGATATGGTGTGGCCTTAATGGTGGTGGTGGTCTCATGGGTATGTACTTCTCCCCTGGGTCACTGACTTGTACGGTAAATATATACAACTTCTCACACGTCAGAAAAGTTTAATGTGAGAATTTTTTTAATTGTAAATAAAAGCAAAAAATAAACAGAAGGGAAAACACTTTAAATGACCTTGAAGCACCTGGGGATGAACCCAAGGCTTTGAAGCCAGTCAGACATGGGTTCAAATGCTGCTCATCCATTGCTGGCTATTGTCAAGCGTGTTGCTTTATTCCCTCCAGGCTTCCATTCCCGCTAAGGCGAGATGAGCACAGCAGCGAGGATGCCCTGAGCCGTGACGTGAGGTGCTTGGAACAGTACTTGCCAAGTGTGCGATACAAATTGTGGGAGATACAGAGTATAGAGAGATTAATAAGCATTAGATGTATATAATAAATACATTAGATATATAAATGCATTAGATGCTTGGAACAGTACTTGCCAAGTGTGCAATACAAATTGTGGGAGATACAGAGTATAGAGAGATTAATAAGCATTAGATGTATATAATAAATACATTAGATATATAAATGCATTAGATGCTTGGAACAGTACTTGCCAAGTGTGCAATACAAATTGTGGGAGATACAGAGTATAGAGAGATTAATAAGCATTAGGTGTATATAATAAATACATTAGATAATATGTATACTGTATCTATATTGTATATATAATACTTAGCTATTATATAATAGCTTATATATACATGATATATGTTATTGTGTAACGTATCATGAATTCTATAGATCACATCTAATAAATCCATGATTTATATTATTTTGTGTTGTTATATATTAATGTATAGTAAATACAATTAGATATTAAAGTATATTGTTATAAGCCTAATTTAAACATAATGGTATATATTAATGTAATGTAACCTATAATGGTTATATATAACATTAGTTCATATTACATATGTATTAATTAGCTATTAATATTATGGTTCTTTGAGGCTCAGTGCTGAGTGAGTGCTAACCTTTTGGTCCGTAGCTCAGATTCTACGGTCCTTCACCATTTACCCCCTTGGATGCACCTCAAGACGCTTGGCCTTTAATCCTTTTATTCTCACCTGAACGACATCCGGTCCAGGAAAACCCATCTCCCCCCCATTCCACGTGCCGCAGAGCAGCAGAGGGCAGCTGAAGTAGAAACCATCTGCAAACTCTCACTTGGCACCTACCCCTCACCCCCGCACCCCGGCAACCCCCTGGAAACCTACAGTCCTACATGCACGTGCTCACGTAACATCTCCATGTGGTTAACAGGCATCTCGTGCTCCCGTGTCCCGGCCCAAACCCCTCACACCCGAACCACATCCTTCCCCGTCTTCCCCATGTCAGAAAATGGCACCACCCTTCACCCAGCGGCCAAGCCCGTCGCCTGCAGGTGTTTTGGGTCTTTCCTTCCCAAACCACACTAATGCCTCAGCAAGTCCTACTGGCTCTACCTTCAGGTGTCCCCCGAAATCCTGCCACCTCACCCCGCCCAATTCACTGTCATCCTCTTGCCTGCTTCCATCACAGTCCACCCTTCAACAGCAGCCCAGGCAATCGTTCGGAGAATGTCCGTGTACAAACTCCGGTCCTCAGACAATGTTTCCACCTCCAAACAAAACCGATTCCGTCACTGCCGGGCATATTCCAGGCGTCGTCCTGCCTCTCCAGCTTCATCTTCACCCCTCATCCCCGTCACTCGTGTTACCCCAGCCTTACTAGATGTCTTGCTGTTCCCACAACACCCCGAGCTCACTCCTGCCCTCTTCTTCCTTCTCTCTGCGTGTGGCTTCTTCAGTCAATGTCTGGTGGCTTCAGTGTCACCACCTCTGATGGGTTGGTGAGAGAAGACCTAACTAGGAAACCCGCCCACCACTCCTGGTCTACTCCTTCCACTTCGCTTTTCTTCCTTGCTGAGCTAGTTTTTTGGAAACTCACTCACAAATCTACGTCCTCCACCCAGGCGGGTGTGTGTCTTCTCGCCCACCCCCACCAGGGTGCCCAGCTCTGCGTCTAGAGATAGGAGCTCAGATATTGGCTGACCAGACCATAATTTCCTGGTGTCCCTGCTAAAACTGAATTCCTTGGCACAACCGCCAGAGACGATTCAGCAAATCTGGGGTGCTACTCAGCCTGTGTCTAGAATGGTGCCTAATACATGGAGTAATTGCTCCATGCATGTTAATGTTCCACGATACAAATGGGTCCTGAATGAAGGACCTATTGTTTTCCTCCATGCCCGCCCCCAAGGAGATTCCCTTCCAGAAATGGAACCAAGAGGAACTTACACCAGTCTCTCTAAGGCACACTCGGGGTGAGTCAGGGAAGCACAGAGGAGCCTCGCGCCTTCATCTTGGAGTGGATTAAATCCCAGGCACAGTCGAGCTGTCCTCTGGGTGCTGGTGAAGTACAAGGCCAGATCCTGAGAGACGGCGGCTGACAGGTTGCACTTCTCCAGGCTGTTCAAGGTACAAGCGCAGTGTGAGCCCCGCGCTGCCCACTTTCTTTCTTGCTCAAACTCCCAGTCCCTTGGGACACACATCTGTGACCCAAACATCATTAAAAGATCAAACTGGATAAAGAACAAAAGTTTTAAGGAGAAAAAGGTGGGTCAGGGTAAGGCTTCTCCATCTCAGCCCTACTGACCTTTGGGCCAGATCATTCTTTGTGGTGCTGGTGTGGGGAGGGGTGGGGAGTCGGGGGGTCCCCCAGTGTACTGAAGGATAGTAATCGTACCTAGTTCTTCCCCTACTAGATGCCAATGGCATCCTCCCCTCCCCATCGTGAGAACCAAGTAAGTGTCCAGACATTGCCAATTGTCCCCTGGAGGACAAGATCACCCCCAGTTTAAAACCACTGGGTTTGGGGCGCCTGGGTGGCTCAGTCGTTAAGTGTCTGCCTTCGGCTCAGGGTGTGATCTGGCGTTCTGGGATCGAGTCCCACATCAGGCTCCTCCGCTGGGAGCCTGCTTCTTCCTCTCCCACTCCCCCTGCTTGTGTTCCCTCTCTTGCTGGCTGTCTCTGTCTCTGTCAAATGAATAAATAAAATCTTTAAAAAAAACAAAAACAAAAACACTGGGTTTTCCCTGCTCATTGCGGAGTCTGTGTCTCTCCCTCTCCACCCCCACTACCTCTCATGCTCTTTTTTTTTTTTACCTTTTTGACATGAAACATTATTTTCATTTTTTTATTATGTTAAGTTAGCCACCACACAGTACATCATTAGTTTTTGACGCAGTGTTCAATAAAATGTTTAAAAAAAAAAAAAAAAGAATAGGGTGCCTGGATGGCTCAGTCAATTAAGCATCTGCCTTCGGCTCAGGTCACGATCTCAGGGTCCTGGGATTGAGCCCCATGTGGGGCTCCCTGCTCAGCGGGGAGTCTGCTTCTCCCTCTGCCCCTCTCCCCCGTTCATGTTGCCTCTTTCTAATAAATAAATAAAATCTTTAAGCACTGGGTGTTATATGCAACTGATAAATTATTGAACACTACATCTGGAATTAATGATGTACTATATGTTGGCTAATTGAATTTAAATTTAAAATTTTTGAAATAAGTTAATCAAAATATTAAAAAATAAAAAATAAAACCACTGGGTTTAGGGGAGGCTGGCCGGTGAGTTACCCATAATCAAGGTGAGGCAAAGCTGGCTGAGATGGGGCCCTGAGGACACAGTGGAGAAGAGCAAAGACAGGGAACACGTCAGTAGGTAGGGACCTACAACAGGGGTTCCCCACGGCTCCCCCGACATGCTCCCACTGCCACCCCACCCTGCCACTTAACCTTGCAAAGACCCTATTTTGACAAGGCAGGAAGACTTACGACAGCTCCTTCAGGGAGGACTTCGACATCCCAGATGGCCCTTGCAGACTTTCTACCTCCATACCAGCGAGATCATTGTCCCCCAGGCTGAGGAAGCTCACACTCGAGTTCTTGCTGAGTTCCCGGAAGAGGTGACAACACATCAGAGGGGTGAGGCCACACGATTCCAACCTACCAAAGGGGCCCCAAGACAGGCAGTTACTCCCGGGAAGAGGGGTCTTCATTCGGAGGCCCCCTTGTTCCACAAATCAAAGCTTATTTCTCCTTGTTCCTCGTTGTCCCCCCAGGCAGGATGGCCTCCAACGCGGTGCCCCTGAGCCTGTGTCCACGGTCCAGCACCACCTTGGAGCCTGCTAGAAATGCTAGCTCTCAAGCCCCCCAGCGGCCCTGCCGGGTCTCAGGGTGCGGGTTCCAGGACCCTGCACTTTAACACGGCCCCTCAGGCGGGTCTGGTAGACGTTAAGTGTCACGAAGCCCTGCGCTGTACCCACGCACCCGTTCCCTTTGCTCATCCTTCTCTACGACCTTTGGACGCCGTGCTGAGTCCTGTCCTCCCCATGCATCCCTGAGCCTGGGGGTGACCCTGAGGACAGATCTGGAACACCAGAGACTCACCACAGAGACTGGAGGTTGCAGGCTGAGTGCCTCAAGGTTTTAAAGATCATCGTGGACACAGGAACTCCCAGGTTGTTCGAGCTCAAGTCCAGATGGGTCAGCCTTTTGTTACCATGTAGGACAAGGACGAGCTCCTTCAGAATCCTCACAGGAGTTATTGATTTGCACCTGAGGAAAAGAGGAAGTGAGGAGCCTGGCCTCATGGAGGGGAGTACGTCATCTTGCCTTTCCACCACACACACACACACCACACACTGCACACACCACGCACCCATGCACACGCGTGCACACGCACACACACGCACGCACACGGACACACACACACACACACACGCACCCCCTCCTTCAAGGATATACGCATATAAGAGACATCCAAAAATTGAAGTTCAGTTCGATGTATTAGACCAGGAATCAATCCCCTCTCCCACCAAGTCTGCCCCAAGAGACCCTGGAGCTGCCTATTCTTCTGGGCAGGGGGTAACCCCCACACCACCCCAGAAAGGTCTGATGAGAACACCTCTCTCCTCTTGATTTTTCTTGAATCTAGTTCTCATCTTTAGGACTAAGTGATAAGACCAAACAGAGGGGAGGGAGGGAGGATGAAAAAAAGCCATATCCTAATAAAAGGATGTTTAAGGCTGCCTCCTGCGTGTCTGATCTGCTCACACAACACACTGAGGTCTGAGGACAATCGTGGCCGCCAGATCTTGTGCTCCTAACTCACGGAATCGGTGCATGCATCTGACGGTCAGACCTCAAGGTAGCACAGATTTGCAGAGGGACCGTAGGACAGAATTGGTTGGCGGGGCCTGCAAAGCATCCAGCCCAACACCTTCTCCAACTTGAAGAGTCATTCAGTCTGTCCTCAGTCAGGTAGCCCTTCCCCAGTTTCTCCTTCAATGGCCACCTCCATTCTTCCCCACCTTCAAGCCGGATTTGGGACCCTGTGATCTCTATTTACAACATGTGAGACGTTTCGGTCCAAAACAATGCTTCAGCTCCAATGAATAGGTCTTTATTCGAATATCTTCTAGATAGGAGAGGCCCTTCTGCTTTTCCTGTCTAATAACACAATGCCTCCTCTTCCATACCCTGAGTCCCTGAACAGGTTTCCTCCTGCTTTGGGACGTCTCGCTGTCTCACACACTACTCTGTTCATGTAAGTTTGTTTCTCCAACACTGTAGGCTCCACGAGGACAGGGATTATCCTTTCTGCTCGTGGCTATAACCTCAGAATGGAGAAGAAATGCTCATTAAATATCCGTCGAATGAGCAAATGCTTCACCACAAACTACCCACTTTCCTGAAGACCCCACGCTTCACACGGACTCCACATAAGCTCCGGCTCTCCTTCAGTGCTTTGTCCCGATCGCGTCCTGCAAGTTCTCCACTCCTTCACATTCAGCTCAGAACAGCAGTCTCACGTGGAGGTCTTACGGAAAAATCAGTTCGTCTACCTGTACCGCTCATGCGAGGTCACTCACGCCCGAGTACCAGGTCTTTGCCTGAACTCATACAAACAAGTTTATTATCCCATGCACCTGAGCTTACTTTCTGGAAAACAGATACTCACTGCAATCATCAAAAGAAAAATGTTGGCTTATTCTCTGCTGGAGTCTTTCAAACTGTGTGTCACGCTTACGTCAGTTTTCGGAGCTTGCATCTTGGATTTCTCAGCTCGTAACAGAGTTTCTTCATCGAAGCAGCGTTAAGCTTGCTGTTACTCAGGTCCAGCTCACTCACATTCCCGTTGCAAAACACGGAGCAAATATCCTGCCACTGATGTATCTTGGAATGCATGCTTGTCCTTTATGAGAGAGAAAGAAGGGTTACTGACGTGAACCTCAGCTGATACCCGGAGTGTGGTCTGCAGGAGACAAAAACAGACCCTTGCGAGTGAAGGAATTTGCTGGAGTACGGGGCAGGAAAATCGGGACCCCAAAAGTATAGTTCTTAAAGTGCTACATGTTTTATTACAACAATGCTCAACCATCCTTTTCAGAGGAAAGCAACCACGGAAGTGAGGTGAGGTGGCTGTTGGTATAATCCTAACGCGTTCAGACTTCAAGTCAGACAGACCCAAGATCCATTCAGAGCTGCCCTACCTATAATATGATTTAATCTCTGTGACCCAATTTTCTCTCTCTCAATGTACATAATAAAACCCTCGTAGGATTTTATAATTTAAAAGATTTATGCAAATATTTAGAACTTAGGAGGGTTATTAGAATTCTATACATACAATGGAATAGTACTCAGCCATCAGAAAGGATGAATACCTACCATTTGCAATGACCTGGATGGAACTGGAGGGGATTATGCTACGTGAAATAAGTCGAGCGGAGGAAGACAATTATCATATGGTTTCACTCATATGTGGAACATAAGGAATAGAGCAGAGGACCACAGGGGAAGGGAGGGAAAACTGAATGGGAAGAAATCAGAGAGGGGGACAGACCATGAGAGACTCTGGACTCTGGGGAAACAAACTGAGGGTTACAGAAGGGGAGGGAATGGGGGATGGGTAAGCGGGTGATGGGTACTAAGGAGCGATGGCGTCGGGAAGAGCACTGGGTGTGATACGTAACTGATGAGTCACTGAACACTACATCAGAAACTAATGATGTACTATACGTTGGCTAACTGAACCTTAAAAATGTTCATTATTTAGTATTTCCTTAATGTGGTAGGCTCTTAACCTTTCCAAGAATAAAAGAGCATCCAAGTCATGAATTAAACTTGATCTCCAGTGAAGAAAGTGAAACAAAGAACACATTAAAGCACCTGAAGGATATAAAGTTCTAGATGGGGAGCCCAGAATTATAGCGTTGTTAGAGTGGTTGTTTCCAGCCTTAGTGTGTGTGTGTGTGTGTGTGTGTGTGTGTCTGTACACACATGCCCATGTAGTCATATGTTTAACATCCCACGTAATTCTGAGCTACAAAATTAAAAACCACTGCGGAAAAGAAGCTGTACTGGAGTGAAACAGGGACTGACCTTCACATCAGAAGATCTGTTATCGGAAACCGGGGATGTACTGTATGGTGACTAACATAATAAAAAAAATCATTTAAAAAAAGTTAGACTAGGGGCGCCTGGGTAGCGCAGTCGTTAAAGCGTCTGCTTTTGGCTCGGGGCGTGATCCCGGCGTTCCGGGATCGAGTCCCACATCGGGCTCCTCTGCTGGGAGCCTGCTTCTTCCTCTCTCACTCGCCTGCTCTGTTCCCTCTCTCGCTGGCTGTCTCTCTTTCACATAAATAAATAAAATCTTTAAAAAAAAAAAAAAAGTTAGACTAAAGAATTCACATAAATAAATAAAATCTTTAAAAAAAAAAAAAGTTAGACTAAAGAAAAAAAAAAAAAGATCTGTTATCACCATTAGGAAAGCCATGGAATCTCCTTCAGCCTTAGGGTGAGTATGTGTAAGGTAAGGAATATCGTTTATGGAGTATCGATCCTTACAATAAATGGCATTATCCTTGGGAAAACAATTGGTAGTGAGGACACTTACATAAGCCAACAGCAAATGCTACCTAAATAAGGTCCCCTATTTAGGTTTTAGGGAATCTAAGACTGGACAAATGACAGCCAATCTATATTAAACATTTAGGACTCCAGACCCCAAGAGGAAACATCTTACTAATATTCCAATCTGGATGAACACCAAGAGATTAGTCATCTCAGAATTTCTATTTGTACAACCAAAATTGAACTGGTATTCTTTTTGTAGGTCTGAAGGTTAAACCAGAAAGGATTTGTGAACACATAGTTGCCCGTTTCATGAGAGGAGTTCAGAAAACACCCCTAGGGCCTGAAATAATTAGAACACTCCGATCTCTTTACCTCCTAGGCAGGAAGTCAACAGTGTCAGCAATGGGGAAAGGTCATAGGGTAAGAACCAAAGATAGTTTAAGTATTTGTGGGATTCTTCCTCCAGGAGACAAAGGGACAAACTCTTCGTAACAAACTTCAGGATATAATTGACACCATTGGACCCGTACCCACCCCAACTCATGCTCAAAGGAGAGGCACCAGCATTTTGAGCTCTGGAGCCCCGGAGCTCTGGAAGAGACCTGGGTACTGATCCAGGCTCACCTGCTTAGTGGCCCCACTGATGTAAGCAAACTGTTTTTATTCCGTTTTCTCATCTGTGCATGGCAATAACACTCCGCCCTCCATTCAACAACGGGCATCAGTCAGATAAGAGAAGGTCTTAGCACAACGCCTGGCATATACATCTTCACTATGCTGGGCCTGAGACAGAAGCTTTACCTCAAAGCAGATCGTACGGAAGTAGCCGAGGAATCCTTTATGACACCTAAAGGGAAATGGTCTCCTGGGTTGGAGTGACCTAGAAGGTTTGGTCAATCATAACGAAGGATAACACAACAACCTAAACTTGGGAAGAAACCTGGGAGGGAAAGGATTTGCATTACTCACTCCGGACTCTCCACGTTGAGACTCAATTCCGTATGAGGGATGGGAACGGTGATAGAAAGCCTTAGCTTACTTAACCTTCGACAGTGCTTTAGGCAAAATGAAGAAACTTGGAGTTGTAGATTTCCAGAAATCTCAAGGTCAGCTTCAAGGAGATGACTCAAAATCTGCCTTACAAAATTTTCCTCCTGAGTCTCATACAAGCACGTGAAAAAGTGCGGGACTTCAAAACGGTTGGAGACAATGTCATAACGTTCTAATTCCTCTGCCCATTCTAATAATTCATCCGTCATCCTGCGACTCACTTTACAACGCAAAGTAGTTTCCAGCTCTCCTGCCAAGTTTCTTTTTAAAAGACCAAAGAAAAAAAGAGCCATCTGATTCCAATAGAAGTTTCTGTCAGCCAAAGCATCATTCAGTAGCACCTTCATCTCTTCATGTTTTGCAGGACTGCCAACAGATCCTTTCGTTCCCCCGAGTGCATAGAACATGGCCCCCAAAAACACCTGGAAGCTCTGGTGAGTGAAAGTAACACACTCCTCACAGTCACTGACCTTTCGAAGAATATTCGAACTGAGGAGAGAATCAATGAGAGGTGCTTCCAGGCACTTGCGTGTGAGGTCCTCTTTTGCAAATGTGAAATTCCAAAACCACATCCCGTCTGCAGCCAGAGAGCAGAGGGCCCTCCACTGCTCTGGCCAGCTCTGGTCCGACAAAGTCACCTCTGCTTTGGCAAACAAGCTGGAGAAAAAGTAGACGTACAGACTGGTGGCGGTCTGGGTGCTTAGCTGGAGACAAGGGTTTCTTGCCATCTGCTCCTTCAGGCAGGAACACACGGTCCAGCACACGATGGGGGCAGAGCAGAGATTAAACAGTTTTTCGTTTTTTCTTACCCAACGCAAGATATTCTTAGCTTTGTTTTGGTCAGCAAAGTACCTGATGAAATATTCCTCCCGGTCTCCCTCGGTGAACCCTAAGATTTGGACAAACCATGGATGCAGTAACAACTTTTTAAGATCCTTGGTTCTATACTCCTTGGTTGTGATCAGTAAGGTAGCCATGGGAACCAACTCTTTCCTCAACAAGTAGAACAGGATTCTGTTGACTGGGAGTTGCTGACACCAGTCTGTACACGGTGGGCTGTCGTCCAAGTCGGAGGGCATGTCCAGTTCCTCAAAGCCATCGATGACAAACAGGAGTCTTTCAGGGTGACTCATGAGCTCTTCGATGGGGGGCTGGGAGTCAGGCCAGTCCCAGGAAAGCAAGCCAGCAAACGTGGTATCCTTCATATCTTTAACTTTATGGCAGCTGATAAAGAAAACATAGGAGAACCTCTGCTGAAAGAGAAAGCCCTCTGCCCAGTGCAGCACGGCCTTCATTGCCAGGGTGGTCTTCCCGACCCCCGCTATTCCCTCTAAGACAATCGTCTGTGGCTGGGCTCCAGTCCTGTTAGGATACAAGAGGCTCTTCAGTTCTTCGTGTTCCTTCTCAGTCACATTGCGGAGATATATATGGCCTTCGGGCCAAGGCATGTTGTCCCACATCATTAATATTTTAGCCTTCATCCTCTCTCTGTACCTTCTTCTGTGAACTAGAACAGAAGTGAGGCAAAACAGAACACAACAACGGTCAGAATGAATTCTGGCCTTAGGAATAGTAAGTTCTTTAAAAAAAAAAAAATGGAGGGGGGGCGCCTGGGTGGCTCAGTCGTTAAGCGTCTGCCTTTGGCCCAGGGCGTGATCCCGGTGCTCTGGGATCGAGCCCCACATCAGGCTCCTCCGCTGGGAGCCTGCTTCTTCCTCTCCCACTCCCCAAAAAAAAAAAAAAGGAACAGAAACCTGGTGACCCTGTGACATCTCAGAACACAGGGGTAGCAGACCCCACAAGCTTTCATAGTGTAAAAGATAGGTCATGGGTCATAGACAATGTAAAAAATCACAAGTTAAATTGGTCTGTAATTCTCCTTTTTGATGGGGTCTTCGCCTGGTTTGGGGATCAAGGTAATACTGGCCTCATAGAATTACAGACTGATTTCCCTGATGAATATGGACGCCAAAATTCTCAACAAGATCCTAGCTAATAGGATCCAACAGTACATTAAAAGGATTATCCATCATGACCAAGTGAGATTCATCCCTGGGACGCAAGGGTGGTTCGACATTTGCAAATCAATGTGCCAGAACATAACAGAAGAGACAAGAACCATATGATCCTCTCAATTGATGCAGAAAAAGCATTTGACAAAATACAGCATCCTTTCCTGATAAAAACCCTTCAGAATGTAGGGATAGAGGGTACATTCCTCAATTGCATAAAAACCATCTATGAAAAGCCTATAGCCAATATAATTCTCAATGGGGAAAAGCTGGAAGCCTTTCCCTTAAAATCAGGGACACGACAAGGATGCCCACTCTCGCCATTATTATTCAACATAGTACTAGAAGTCCTTGCAACAGCAATCAGACAACAAAAAGGGATAAAGGGTATCCAAATCGGCAAAGAAGAAGTCAAACTGTCTCTCTTCGCAGATGACATGATACTCTATATGGAAAACCCAAAAGAATACACTCCCAATGTATTAGAAGTGATAGAGCAATTCAGTAATGTGGCGGGACACAAAATCAATGCTCAGAAATCAGTTGCATTTCTATACACAAAATGCAATGGAGAGAGAGAAAGGTGAATGGGGGAGAGCTCGGGGTGCTGTAGGGATCAGGGACAGTACTAATCAGGACTGCCCAGCACCGTCGAGCTAAAATTTGAGCCAAGACTTGGAGGTGAGGCAGTGAGCCCTGTGCGTGCAGAGGCATCTGACAGGGGTGCCTGGTCCGAAAGTACTGCAGCTGATGGAGCTGGAGGATGGGATTCCTTTGTCTGTTCAGTTCTCCAGCTTGCCAGCAATACTTGGCTCTGTGGAGAGCATCCATCACTGGCCGTTTTCAGCGTGGGTATCTCACTATCCCCTGTCACTGTTGTTTCAGAAATGGCACAGTCATGGGAACCCAAGATTCCAAACCAAGAAGCAGCAGAGAGTGCCAGAAGAAGAAGGAAGTTCAGTATCCTCCTTTATGGTGCTCATGGCTAACTTGCTTGATGGGGCATCCATTTTGGGTCTGTAACTGCCACCACCTCTGGAATGTCCTTCATTTATAGCTTGTAGGAAATGGATACCATTCCGACCTGTTCTTGCACTGCTGCTCGCTGAATAATAAGTTGCTGTAAACTGGATAGTTTCTCTGACTCCATTCTCTGTTCTTAGATACCAGTGTCTGTTTCTTGACTTTGAATTTTGTTGCGTTAATAGGTAACGGCATTTTCTTTTTGTACTAAGGTGACGGAGATTTTCGTGTTGACAAAGTAATACATGCAGCTATGGAATGGGTTTGGTTTTAAATATATGTGTGGTGTTATAATCCAGAATGAATCACGGAAACCTAAAACTTGTAGTAAAAACGGCGATCCATTGCTCAACCATTGAGTTCTATTCTGTAGAAGCAACTATATGCCACCCTTGGCTGCCACTTTCACTATCTCTGTGCTCAAAAGGCATTAATATCCACAGCGACTTCTTGGTTTTCAATCCATTTTCAGGGAAGCTAAAAATTCTCCAATTATTTTGTAGGCGCAATCAGCACTCAGTGTCATGGATATAAATCAGTGCTGAGCCACATGATACATCAGGAATATATGCTATTCTTTTTCCCTAGGGCTCATGATAAATTTCCACAAACTGGCCGAGAAATAACAGACATTTACTCCTCACCGGTTCTGGATTAGTCCAAAATGAAGGTGTCAGCAGGGTCATGCTCTCCTGGTCCAGCGGGAGCCTCATCCTTGTTTATCCGGCTTCTGGTGGCATTCCTGGGTTTGTGGCCACATCCCTCCAACCTCGGCCCTGTAGCCACATGGCCATCTCCTGTTGTGGGTCAGAACTCAGTCTCTTGGGAGAATACATTTGACTCCAGGACAGTTCCTCTCCTCAAGGTCCTTACATTTGCTGCACAAGGCCGGGCATGAGGATGTGGGCATATCTATTTGGGAGGGGGTCACTGTTCAGCTCACTACACATGCCTCCTTGGGGAATCATTGCCTGTTTTTGAGTTAACAATTCCTTTTAAACTTTCCATGCAATTATCCTCTCCAAATTCTTTGAGAAGTATAATGTCATCGGGTATAAAAGGAATCCATCCGCTCCCTGCTACTATTTCTAGATAGTTACCTGGAGCTGCACATCCTTCCCGAGTCGGTACAGTTGCCACGTATTTCCCATCCCAGGACTTGATTTAATCTCAAATTCCGTTTTCTGCTCTCAGATGTCCCCTCTTTGCCTAGCTTCCTACCCGTCTGTCTTTCTCACCACTGCTCTCGGGACCCATTTTGTGATAACTTAGAAAAGTCAGTATGAGAAATCTGTTTGAGAGCTTGCTGGTAATTTCCCTAGTGCACCGGTGTTGAATGGCTTGGGTGTAATTGTCCAGTTTGAAAACCTTTCTCCCTCAATGTTTCTGGTGTTCCAATGTCTCTAGGGCCCAGTGTTGATGAATGTTGATAACTTGTGATTTTTAAAAATATTTATTTATTTATTTATAATTTTATTTTTGTTGTATTAGTCACCATAGAGTACATCCCCAGTTTTTGATGCAGTGTTCCATGATTCATTATTTGCATATAAATACCCAGTGCTCCATGCAATAGTGCCCTCCTACTACCCATCACCAGCCTATCCCATTCCCCCCACCCCCCTCCCCTCTGAAGCCCTCAGTTTGTTTCCCAGAGTCCACAGTCTCTCATGCTTCATTCCCTTCTGTTTACCCCCCTTCATTCTTCCCTTCCTTCTCCTACCGATCTTCCTAGTTCTTATGTTCCATAAATGAGTGAAACCGTATGATAATTGTCTTTCTCTGCTTGACTTATTTCACTTAGCATTATCTCCTCCAGTGCCGTCCATGTTGCTGCAAATGTTGTGTAATCGTTCTTTCTGATGGCTGAGGAATATTCCATTGTATATATGGACCACATCTTCGTAATCCAGTCATCTGTTGAAGGGCATCTCGGCTTCTTCCATGATTTAGCTATTGTGGACAATGCTGCTGTGAACATTGGGGTGCATATGGCCCTTCTCTTCACTACGTCTGTATCTTTGGGGTAAATACCCAGTAGTGCAATTGCTGGATCATAGGGTAGCTCTATTTTTAACTTTTTTTTTTTTTAAAGATTTTATTTATTTATTTAACAGAGAGACAGCCAGCGAGAGAGGGAACACAGCAGGGGGAGTGGGAGAGGAAGAAGCAGGCTCATAGCGGAGGAGCCCGATGTGGGACTCGATCCCGGTACCGGGATCACGCCCTGAGCCGAAGGCAGACGCTTTAACGACTGCGCTACCCAGGCGCCCCTCTATTTTTAACTTTTTAAGGGACCTCCACACTGTTTTCCAAAGTGGCTGTACCAACTTGCATTCCCACCAACAGTGTACGAGGGTTCCCCTTTCTCCACATCCTCTCCAACATTTGTTGTTTCCTGCCTTGTCCATTTTTGCCATTCTAACTGGCGTAAGGTGGTATCTCAGTGTGGTTTTGATTTGAACTTCCCTGATGGCTAATGATGTCGAACAGTATTTCATGTGTCTGTCGGCCATTTGTATGTCTTCATTGGAAAAGTGTCTGTTCATATCTTCTGCCCATTTTTTAAAAATATTTTTAAAAAAATATTTTGTTAGTCACCATACAGTACATCCCTGGTTTTTGATGTAAAGTTCCATGATTCGTTAGTTGCGTATAACACCCGGTGCACCATGCAATACATGCCCTCCCTACCACCCATCACCAGCCTATCCCAATCCCCCACCCCCTACCCTCTGAAGCCCTCAGTTTGTTTCCCAGAGTCCATAGTCTCTCATGCTTCATTCCCCCTTCTGTTTAACCCCCTTCATTCTTCCCTTCCTTCTCCTACCGATCTTCCTAGTTCTATGTTCCATAAATGAGTGAAACCATATGATAATTGTCTTTCTCTGCTTGACTTATTTCACTTAGCATAATCTCCTCCAGTCACATCCATGTTGCTGTAGATGTTGTGTAACCATTCTTTCTGATGGCTGAGTAATATTCCATTGTATATATGGACCACAACTTCTTAATCCAGTCATCTGTTGAAGGGCATCTCAGCTCCTTCCACGATTTAGCTATTGTGGACAATGCTGCTATGAACATTGGGGTGCATATGGCCCTTCTCTTCACTATGTCTGTATCTTTGGGGTAAATACCCAGTAGTGCAATGGCTGGATCATAGGGTAGCTCAATTTTTAACTTTTTAAGGGACCTCCACACTGTTTTCCAGAGTGGCTGTACCAACTTGCATTCCCACCAACAATGTAGGAGGGATCCCCTTTCTCCACATCCTCTCCAGCAATTGTTTTTTCTTGCCTTGTCAATTATTGCCATTCTAACTGGCATAAAGTAGTATCTTAGTATGGTTTTGATTTGAATTTCCCTGATGGCTAATGATTTTGAACATTTTTTCATGTGTCTGTTAGCCATTTGTATGTCTTCATTGGAAAAGTGTCTGTTCATATCTTCTTGCCCATTTTATGATTTGTTTATTTGTTTCTCGAGTATTGAGTTTGAGAAGTTCTTTGTAGATCTTGGATACCAGTCTTTTATCTGTAGCATCATTTGCAAATATCTTCTCCCATTCCGTGGGCTGCCTCTTAGTTTTTTGGACTGTTTCCTTGGCTGTGCAGAAGCTTTTTATCTTGATGAAGTCCCACAAGTTCATTTTATCTTTTGTTTCTCTTGCCTTTGGAGATGTGTCATGAAAAAGGTTGCTGTGGCCGAGTGTCATGAGGTTGCTGCCTATGTCTCCTCTAGGATTTTGATGGATTCCTGTCTCACATTGAGGTCTTTCATCCATTTGGAGTTTATCTTTGTGTATGGTGTGAGAGAGTGGTCAAGTTTCATTCTTTTGCATGGAGCTGTCCAATTTTCCCAGCACCATTTATTGAAGAGACTGTCTTTTCTTCCACTGGATGTTTTTTCCTGCTTTGTCAAAAATTAGTTGCCCAAAGAGGTGGGGGTCCATTTCTGGGTTCTCTATTCTGTTCCATTGGTCTATGTGTCTGTTTTTGTCCAGTACCATGCTGTCTTTGTGATCACAGCTTTGTAGTACAGCTCGAAATCCAGCATTGTGATGCCCCCAGCTTTGTTTTTCCTTTTCAACAATTCCTTGGTGATTCAGGGCCTTTTCTGGTTCCACAAAAATTTAAGGACTATTTGTTCCAGTTCTTTGAAAAATGTCATTGGTATTTTGATCGGGTTGGCACTGAAAGTATAGATTGCTCTGGGTAGCATGGACATTTTAACTATGTTAATTCTTCCGATCCATGAGCTGAAATGTTTTTCCATCTTTTTGTGTCTTCTTCAATGTCTTTCAAGAGTGATTTGTAGTTTCTAGAATATAGATCCTTTACGTCTCTGGTTAAGTTAATTCCGAGATAACGTATGATTTTTGGTGCTATTGTAAACGGGATGGATTCCCTAATTTCTTTCTTCAGTCTCATTGTTTGTGTATAGAAATGCCACTGATTTCTGAGCATTGATTTTTGTATCCCGCCACATTACTAAATTGCTCTATAAATTCTAGTAGTTTGGGGGTGGAGTCTTTTGGGTTTTCCATATAGAGTATCATGTCATCTGCGAAGAGAGACAGTTTGACTTCTTCTTTGCCGATTTGGATACCCTTTATCCCTTTTTGTTGTCTGATTGCTGTTGCAAGGACTTCTAGTACTATGTTGAATAATAATGGCGAGAGTGGGCATCCTTGTCGTGTCCCTGATTTTAAGGGAAAGGCTTCCAGCTTTTCCCCATTGAGAATTATATTGGCTATAGGCTTTTCATAGATGGTTTTTATGCAATTGAGGAATGTACCCTCTATCCCTACATTCTGAAGGGTTTTTATCAGGAAAGGATGCTGTATTTTGTCAAATGCTTTTTCTGCATCAATTGAGAGGATCATATGGTTCTTGTCTCTTCTGTTATGTTCTGGCACATTGATTTGCAAATGTCGAACCACCCTTGCGTCCCAGGGATGAATCTCACTTGGTCATGATGGATAATCCTTTTAATGTACTGTTGGATCCTATTAGCTAGGATCTTGTTGAGAATTTTGGCGTCCATATTCATCAGGGAAATCAGTCTGTAATTCTATGAGGCCAGTATTACCTTGATCCCCAAACCAGGCGAAGACCCCATCAAA
>NW_024424341.1:40807592-40859298 GCF_017311325.1 Ursus maritimus
GATACAGACATAGTGAAGAGAAGGGCCATATGCACCCCAATGTTCATAGCAGCATTGTCCACAATAGCTAAATCGTGGAAGGAGCTGAGATGCCCTTCAACAGATGACTGGATTAAGAAGTTGTGGTCCATATATACAATGGAATATTACTCAGCTATCAGAAAGAACGAATTCTCAACATTTGCTGCAACATGGACGGCACTGGAGGAGATAATGCTAAGTGAAATAAGTCAAGCAGAGAAAGACAATTATCATACGGTTTCACTCATTTATGGAACATAAGAACTAGGAAGATCGGTAGGAGAAGGAAGGGAAGAATGAAGGGGGGTAAACAGAAGGGAATGAAGCATGAGAGACTGTGGACTCTGGGAAACAAACTGAGGGCTTCAGAGGGGAGGGGGGTGGGGGAATGGGATAGGCTGGTGATGGGTAGTAAGGAGGGCACATATTGCATGGAGCACTGGGTGTTATATGCAAATAATGAATCATGGAACACTGCATCAAAAACTGGGGATGTACTCTATGGTGACTAATACAACAAAATAAAATTATAAATAAATAAATAAATATTTTTTAAAAATCACAAGTTATCAACATTCATCAACACTGGGCCCTAGAGGACATTGGAACACCAGAAACATTGAGGGAGAAGGTTTCTCAAACTGGACAATTACACCCAAGCCATTCAACACCGGTGCACTAGGGAAATTACCAGCAAGCTCTCAAACAGATTTCCTCATACTGACTTTTCTAAGTTATCACAAAATGGGTCCCCGGAAGCAGTGGTGAGAAAGACAGACGGACGTAGAAGCTAGGCAAAGAGGGGACATCTGAGAGCAGAAAACGGAATTTGAGATTAAATCAAGTCCTGGGATGGGAAATACGTGGCAACTGATACCGACTCGGGAAGGATGTGCAGCTCCAGGTAACTATCTAGAAATAGTGACGAGGGAGCGGATGGATTCCTTGTTATACCCGATGACATTATACTTCTCAAAGAATTTGGAGAGGATAATTGCATGGAAAGTTTAAAAAGGAATTGTTAACTCAAAAACAGGCAATGATTCCCCCAAGGAGGCATGTGTAGTGAGCTGAACAGTGACCCCCTCCCAAATAGATATGCCCACATCCTCATGCCCGGAACCTTGTGCAGCAAATGTAAGGACCTTGAGGAGAGGAACTGTCCTGGAGTCAAATGTATTCTCCCAAGAGACTGAGTTCTGACCCACAACAGGAGATGGCCATGTGGCTACAGAGGCCGAAGTTGGAGGGATGTGGCCACAAACCCAGGAATGCCACCAGAAGCCGGATAAACAAGGATGAGGCTCCCCGCGGACCCCAGGAGGAAGCATGACCCTGCTGACACCTTCAT
This sequence comes from Ursus maritimus, assembly GCF_017311325.1. Classification (NCBI taxonomy): domain Eukaryota; kingdom Metazoa; phylum Chordata; class Mammalia; order Carnivora; family Ursidae; genus Ursus; species Ursus maritimus. The sequence continues at coordinate 40,808,965 of NW_024424341.1, forward strand.
TTTGGACTAATCCAGAACGGTGAGGGAGTAAATGTCTGTTATTTCGGCCAGTTTGTGGAAATTTATCATGGCAGCCCTAGGGAAAAAAGAATAGCATATATTCCTGATGTATCATGTGGCTCAGCACTGATTTATATCCATGACACTGAGTGCTGATTGCGCCACGAAAATAATTGGAGAGGTATTTAGCTTCCCTGAAAATGGATTGAAAAACCAAGAGGTCGCTGTGGATATTAATCCCTTTTGAGCACAGAGATAGTGAAAGTGGCAGCCAAGGGTGGCATATAGTTGCTTCTACAGAATAGAACTCAATGGTTGAGCAATGGATCGACGTTTTTTACTACAAGTTTTAGGTTTCCGTGATTCATTCTGGATTATAACACCAGCACATATATTTAAAACCAAACCCATTCCATAGCTGCATGTATTACTTTGTCAACACGAAAATCTCTGTCACCTGGTACAAAAAGAAAATGCCGTTACCTATTAACGCAACAAAATTACAAAGTCCAGAAACAGACACTGGTATCTAAGAACAGAGAATGGAGTCAGAGAAACTATCCAGTTTACAGCAACTTATTATTCAGCGAGCAGCAGTGCAAGAACAGGTCGGGAATGGTATCATTTCCTACAAGCTATAAATAGAAGGACATTTCAGAGGTGGTGGCAGTTACAGACCCAATAAATGGATGCCCCATCAAGCAAGTTAGCCATGAGCACCATAAAGGAGGATACGAACCTCCTTCTTCTTCTGGCATCTCTGCTGCTTCTTGGTTTGGATCTTGGGGTTCCCATGACTGTGCCATTTCTGAAACAAACAGTGACAGGGGGATAGTGAGATACCCACGCTGAAAACGGCCAGTGATGGATGCTCTCCACAGAGCCAAGTATTGCTGGCAAGCTGGAGACTGAACAGACAAAGGAATCCCATCCTCCAGCTCCATCAGCTGCAGTACTTTGGACCCAGGCACCCCTGTCAGGAGCGCTCTCTGCCCACACGCACAGGGCTCACTGCCTCACCTCCAAGTCTTGGCTCAAATTTTAGCTCGACGGTGCTGGGCAGTCCTGATTAGTACTGTCCCTGATCCCTACAGCACCCCCGAGACTCTCCCCATTCACCTTTCTCTCTCTCCATTGCATTTGCCACCTCCTAACACACCATGTAGTGTACGTATTTCTTACGTTCAGTACCTCTCTTCACCCCACTGAACGAGGGACACAAATGGCTAGCCTCTGTTGGCTCACTTGCCCCAAGGATGCAGAACAACGCCCAGCGCATAGAAACCACTCTACTGTTTCTGGATACCAGAATACCATAGGAATAAAAGCACCAAGAACTGGGTTCTAACTTGAGCCTCGCTCTATGTAATTTCACAAAACCTCTCTGAATGCCCCGTTCCTCATGAGCTAAAGCGCCCCTTCCAAGTCGAACTCACGCAGCAGAAACTCCTATTCCACTACCCGAGGCTCAGCGGCTGTGAGCTAATGCCCCGTAAGGGATAACAGCTCTAACGGAGACGTGGCTCTAACGTTTCTAAGTCCACTGGTTGTCAAGGTTCGCAGGACTCGATCTGGGTAGCCAGCTGGGTCCCGGGCTTCCTCCTCATGCCCCACGGTCCTTTGAAGAACTACCACCTGTCATTCTCCACTATGGCGAGCTTGGCCAAAAAAACCACCAGTTCTGTGGAGACCCACAGAGCCTACCTGTGGGGTCTGTCCGGGGTTAGGTCAGCTCTCCCAGCAGCAAGGAACCTGAATGGGAAATCTTATGAGCATGGCGCAGTGAGCTAAGATCATCCCTCATCCCTGGCTCCGTTTATCAGCTGCACGACACACTGCATTCCTCTGTGGCACATTAACCCGGTGATGCAATCCCTCCAGACTATAGCCTCGCTGCCACAATCCATACTTATGTACATTACTCTCAAGGCTCTAGATCCAGCTGGGGCCACCTACAAAAAGAGCCAACACAACAACCTAGAATTTAAGTCCAATTCCTTTAAAAAAAAAAAATCCCAATTCTGACTTCCCTTTGTCTGCCTAGGAAAGCCTGTTGAATGACAGATTCGCCAACCCAAAATCTGTTGAAATAGTCTTGGGTAGGGTGGAAGGTATGTGCCATGAAATGACAAAGACATTCCCAGTTCTGATACTGCCCATCTGGCATCGTCTCAAACTAGCAGCTGGAATCCAGAAAAACCCACCCCGAAGATAAACGAATGTGTGAGAACTTCCCCAGCATCTAAACATTTCCTCCTAGAAACTCAGACGTAGGTACAGATGGCCGGGTTTTCAAGAAGAGAGAACAGGGGCCCAGTGTGAGTCATTTGCTCACGGTTACAGCTGGTTAAGCAGACCAGGCTTTGAATCCGGGCACTCTGACACCAAACCTGAGCTCCTAAACCCAGGGCCCCCCAAAGATAGCAGACATGTGCCCGCAGACACACAGGCATTCACATACCCACAACACAGCATCGTTCAAGCACAGAGACTCTCGTCGTGCCACATTTCCTAGGAGATGGAACCAAGGGGGAAGTAGAAGCTGTCCTGACCCCTGGACCTTTACGTCATCACACACATCGCCAGGGAGATGATGTGGTCTAGGGCTTTTTCCCCCCTGACGAGGTATCCTCACGTGCCACGCCCCCTCAGAAGGCCAAGTGGGAACCAAATAAGGACCAGAAGAACGGGCTCCTTCAGTGTGCCACATCTGGCTCTGCGGCTTCGTACAGGACCGGCGGCCAGAAAGGAGGTTCTTCCTTTAATGGCATTTTCCTCCATGCAAACGCCTCTCTCTGGGATCACCAGTCTAAAACAGGATTTAAGGATTCTAGGCTCCATTCTCCAGCTCTCCGCTCAATACCTGCCTGTTCTACACAAGAGAAAATGAGGGGTTTCAAATGAAGGGGGACGAGGGGGGGAAGGGAACAGAGGAAGGGGGGGGTGGACAGGGAAATCGAGTCCCTACCCAGCCTCCTGCCTGCCAGGAGATACACAGAGCCTGCAATTCCAGGACTCAGAGTCTCCAGGGTGGGAGCTCTCATGTGGCCAGCGCCCACCCCTACTGCTTAGAACTCATGCCTTCATTTTGGGGCAAGAGATGCCATATACGGTCAAGTACAGAGCCTCTGAAGACCCACTACTTGGGTTCAAGTCACCAGCTCTGTGACCTTGGGCAACTCACTTGAGCTCTGGACCCAGTTTCCTTGTCTACAAAACTGGAAAACAGTCTTCACTCAGAAGGAGGTCCTAAGTCCAAATTCACAGGAGGCATTGGGATCAAGGCCCGGCTCCTAACAGGTACCAGCAAAAGTTAGAGCATTTTGCACGGGTCTCAGAGACAGCTGGTTCTGCCCTCCGGTGGCCCTCCAAGGCTCGCTGCAGAGAGAAAACTAGATAAAACCACGTGGGTTTTTATTTTGTAGGAAAATGGGATCAGCGATACCTGCGGGAAAATGATAGAAACAAAAATAATCGCACAGTTCCACACTTGCTAACTGGTTATGCAACACATCGGCGCTACGCTCAAGACCACACGGTCCGACAGCACAGCAGGCAGCGAGCGAGCTACCGCCTGAGACTACGGACACAGCACGCACTTGACCTTGGGGGGGGGGAAGCCTGATGTTTCCTTGCGGGTGTGGGAAGGTTATGGGAAGTGGAAAGAGCCACCTAAAATCAGACAGTAAACAGAAGGGGGAATGAACCACAAGAGACTGTGGACTCTGGGAAACAAACTGAGGGCTTCAGAGGGGAGAGGGGTGGGGAATGGGATAGACTGGTGATGGGTAGTAAGGAGGGCACGTACTGCATGGTGCACTGGGTGTTATATGCAACTAATGAATCATCGAGCTTTACATCAGAAACCAGGGATGTACTGTATGGTGACTAACATAACAATAAAAAATTATTATAAAAAAATAAAAATAAAATCAGACAGTAAGTTCTGGGTGGGCGTGGCTCGTGCTAGGGTAGGGGTAGATGTTTGAGGCGTGTGTATGCGTGTGTACATGCTGTATTTTCCTTCACGGCCTGGCTCAGCTGGGTGCAGAGTTCTTGTTTTGTTGGCGTTTACCTAGTGTTTCCTTTGTAGGAAAACAGATCCTGTGTAAGCAAACATGAAATTCCGGTTATACTCAAATCACTCCCTCATACTGCAGCTGCATTGGAAGAAATCTGTATTTTCTTTTTTTTTTAATAATAATTTTTTATTATATTATGTTAGTCACCATACAGTACATCCCTGGTTTCTGATGCAAAGTTCGATGATTCATTAGTTGTGTATAACACCCAGTGCACCATGCAGTACGTGCCCTCCTTACTACCCATCACCAGCCTATCCCATTCCCCCACCCCCCTCCCCTCTGAACCCCTTGGTTTCTCAGAGTCCATAGTCTCTCATGCTTCATTCCCCCTTCTGATTACCCCCCTTCTTTTTTTTCTTTTAATGTAAATTCAGCTAGCCGGCCTCTAGTACATCATTAGTTTCAGATGTAGTGTTCAATAAGTTATCACTTGTGAATAACACCCAGCATTCATCACATCATGTGCCCTCCTTAGTGCCCAGTTACCCCGTCCCCCCATCCACTCCCCTCCAGGAGGAGAGCTGTATTTTCAAAAGAAGGTTTGCAACACAACTGAGTGTACCTCTCCACACAACTGAGGGAGTCACCGTTCCCCTCCCCCCCCCAGGCTAGAGCTCCGGATCTTTGTAGCCTTTCCACCGCTACCTGAAACTTTCATAGCCCAGCAGGGAGATTCTTTCGTAGGGGTAGCTAGGAATTGGGTAGGCCCCCAAAAAAATCCAGCAACAATCTCCTTGTTCCCATGAGCACCAGGCACATGCTCGTCTGTCCCTCCCTCCCTCCCGTGAACCCACTCACCGTTCAGCCTTGCTCTAACTTCCACACACAATGGAGTCAGATTCATGTTCTCGAAGATGCTGAGGGTCACTTCCCATATCTGCTTTTCTGAGAAGTATTCACTCAACAAACTTAACAGATTAATGGGATCACTGGCTTTCAAGTTTGCCCAGGGGATCTTCTGGAAGTTCTCCAGCAGCAGCTCTGGGGCCTGGAGGCACAGCTTGAATTCCTCCAGCTGAGACCGATCCAGACCCATGAGGTAAGACAGCAGCTTATCATAGGGACCGTTGTCGAAATAAACATTCTCGCAGGAGCTCATCTTGCCCAACACTCAAGACTCCCAGCTTCGCCCAGGAACTCCTACACCCACAGAACGGAACCTGTAGAGAAGAGAGTTGAAACCGTGAGCCAGGATTTCAGCTCCTCCGAAACAAATCTACACACTTTTTCTACTTTCTCCCAGTACCACTTCCTGCTCTCTGTGTTTGTACACGTGTCTCTCTCACACGCTCTCTCTCTCTCTCTCCGGCGCAAGAATGTAAACTCCCTTGGGACAGAGACGGTGTCTGCTCTGGGTGCCCCACCGGAGCCTAGAGCTGGAGCTGGCACACCGAGAGGAAAGAGCAATACTGAACACTCATTCTCCACTACGATCGGTCACCCTCGTTGCATTCTCTAAGACACCAGTGACACACAGTGTGTCAGTCATCTCGACTGAATAAAAGTGACAATGAAATGCCATCGTTAAATTGCTATAAAGAAAAATAATGCCCTGCCCACCTAGGTTACATGTCCAGTAAAAATGTCCTTTAAAAATGAAGGTAAAATACAGAATCTTAACTATTCAGAACAGACTGATGGTTACCAGAGGGGATGTTGGGGGGGAACAGGTGACGGGTGTTAAGGACGGAACTTGTGATGAACACCAGGTGTTGTATGGAAGTGTGGAATCGCTATACTGCACACCTAAAACAAATGTCACACTGTATGTTAACTGGACTTTGGAAACATCTTTATTTTATCTTCATTTTTAAAGTTTTTATTCAATCAAACACTGAGTTGCCAGGGGCTGGTGAGCTGTGGGTCTAAAGTCACTAGCTCTCGGTTACATGACGAATAGTTCCGGGGACCTAGGGTACAGCATGGCAACCATGGTTAGTAGTGCGTACTTGAAATTCACCAAGAAAGTAGATCTCAAGTGTCCTCACCACACACGGAAAAGGTAACCATGTGAGGTGGGTGTGTTAACTAGCTTGATTGTGGGGATCATTTCACAATGAATATGTGTATTAAATCACCATGTTGTACATCTTTAAGAAAAATCACCTACAACTTAAATATATACAATATTTGTCCATCTTGCCTCAATAAAGCTGGAAATTTCAAAAAAAATTTTTTAAAGCAGACAGAATTCATTGCCAGCAAGTACAGACACACACACACACACCCCACCAAAAACTACCTAAAAACTTTTTCAGACAAAAATATGACAGAACATAAAGAGAGACACAGAAATGGTCAATGTGGGGATGACCATGCAAGAATATTAAACCTTAATAATATGTTGTATTATATTAAAATATATAATAAATAAAAAATATATATAAAATAAAATATAAATAAAATAAACAAAATACATAAATAAAATATTTATTTATTCATATATTAAGACACTAACATGTGGGGTAAAACAGAGGCGGTGACACAGGATGAGAGGAAGAAAGCTCAGCTGCTCCCTGATTCTCGTGTTGACCCCTCATGACATCATCTCAGGCAGACCACCTGTCAGACATAACTACTGAACTCTACAGTAACCACGGTAACAAGAGAATGTGTAACTTACAGAAAATACTTAATTCCTTAGGAAAATGACAAGAATAAAAACACAGAAAACAAAGAGCGAGAGGGCATAGCAAAACCCCGAGGTGTTGGCAATCATAGAAACATAAATGGGATAAGTACTAACTCAAGAAAACTGTCAAACTGGATTAAAAAGTGAAAGGCAGATGACAGGTATCAAAGCATAGAACATTTAAAGTTAATATGAAAAAAAATGCAGTGTTCACACCCTAATCAGAACAAGTTTGGCTGTAACATTACCTAAGTACATTTAAAGGCAAATTTGTCACGAAACACGGAGGACATTTTATAATAGGACCGGTCCAGCAGGAAGATAGAGAAGCTCTAAATTTTTATGTACCTAGTAGCATAGCTTCAAATTACGTAAAGCAAAAATAGAAATAAAAAGATGGTGGAGATTAAAGGTTTAAGGGAACAGGCAGGAAAAAGTACAAGATACAGAACATTGGAACCACATCGTTAACCAGCTCGACCTAACTGAGGTATAAATATAGAACACTACCGCCAATAACTGTGATACAAACATCCTAATTTTACTAATGGTCAGAACACTTGTAAATAAAGTTTTATTGAAACAAACAAAAAAAGAACACTTCAAGAGGCATCTCACACATGAGGTTATGCAAATGGCCCATGAAGGGGACTCCTCAGAAAATTCCCGTTAGAGCCACAAGAAAAGAATTCTACCCCGACCTGGAGGAGCTGGAATTTCAGGGCCGACATGCAGTGCCGTCACTGGTGTGCAGCCAGAATAAGCACGCCTCCCCCGCACGAGTGTGAGAAGATACAGCCTCTGTGCACCGCCCCCTGACAGCAAATCCTAGAGCTACAAGGGCACAGATCCCACAGTTCCCCTCCCAGGTACGTGTCCAAAACACACGGACAAGAGTGTTTACGGCAACTCTAGCTGGTGACAGTCAAACACGGGGAGGAAGCCAAACTTCCACCAATGTGGAAATGTGTCCCATCCATACAATGGCATTCTATACAGAAATAAAGATAAAACCCACCAACCGACACATACAAGAGCGCGAATCAACCTCACGATCATTAGTCGAGCAGAAGAGAACAGATCACAACAGGTACACACTGCATAACGTCTTTATATGAAGCTCAGAAATTAACCCACCACGATACAACTTAGAATCGTGGTTAGTTCTGGGGGATCCTGGGAGGGGCACTGGGAGGCATTCTAGAGCACTGGAAATATTCAGGGTCGAATAGGGAGAGGGTGCATTGCACTGTATGCAGAAGGCCTTAAGCTGCTATCAGGACAAGTCTGAACAAATGAGTGAAACAAGTCAAGCAGAGAAAGACAATTATCATATGGTTTCTCATAAGAACTAGGAAGATCAGTAGGGGAAGAAAGGGATAAAGAAAGAGGGGGTAATCAGAAGGGGGAATGAAGCATGAGAGACTATGGACTCTGAGAAACAAACTGAGGGCTTCAGAGGGGAGGGAGGTGGGGGAATGGGATGGACTGGTGATGGGTAGTAAGGAGGGCACGTATTGCATGGTGCACTGGGTGTTACATGCAACTAATGAATCATCGAACTTTACATCAAAAACCAGGGACGTACTGTATGGTGACTGACATAATAAAAAAATATAATAAAAAAAAGTTAACAGAGAGCAGAGATGTCCGCCAACAGATGAATGGATAAAGAAGACAGGATGTCATGGGCACTGGGTGTGATATACAACTAATGAATCGTTGAACACTACATCAAAAACTAACGATGTACTATGTTGGCTCACTGAATTTAAATTTTTAAAAAGTTAACAATTTTTCTCACTGGTGTAAAAGGGGGAAAGGATTTTCCTCATTTTTATTTATTTATTTATTTTAAAGATTTTATTTATTTATTTGACAGAGATAGAGACTGCCAGCGAGAGAGGGAACACAAGCAGGGGGAGTGGGAGCGGAAGAAGCAGGCTCATAGGAGCCTGATGTGGGGCTCGATCCCAGAACGCCGGGATCACGCCCTGAACCGAAGGCAGACGCTTAACCACTGTGCCACCCAAGCGCCCCGGATTTTCCTCATTTTAAAATTTCCATCTTATCGAGGTATAATTGACAAAACTGTAAGATACTTAAAGGAGTATGTTGTGGTGATTTGATAAATGTATACATTGTGAAGGGTTCCCCCTCATCGAGTGAATTACCACATCATCACCTCGATTATATGCACACGTGAAAACATTCAAGTTCCACCCAGCAAATTTCAATTATACACTACAGTGTTATCAAGTATAGTCCCCATGTGTTACATTAGATCCTCAGATCTTACGCATCTTATAGCCAAAAGTGGTACGCTCTCACCAACCTCTCCCTATCTCCTCCATCTTCCAATCCCCTGCCACGTGGATGAGCCTGAATGACATTTTGCTAAGTGAAATAAGCCACACAGAGACAAATACTGCATGGTATCACTTATGTGTGTAATCTTAAATTAAAAAAAAAAAAAAAGTAAAATCCTAGAACCAGGAAGTAGACAAGTGGCTGCCCCTTCCTTTCCTTAAGACATTTCTTTAGCAAACTTCTCAGTATAAATTCTTTCTCTGCCCCCTTTGAGATGCACAGAAATACCTGAGAAGTCTGCATCGCCTCTTGCTGGTGTTACCACCCCTGAGCCGTAAATGCCAGGGGAGATAGCACCCCATCCCTTGGTCTCCAGGATGCTTTAGGTCCTGGTTCCATGCCGTGATTACCTGCCTACCCTAGAGGAGCTCTAAGTTTCATTACTTTTTTGGGGAAAGACCATTAGCTCACACAAATGGTCACCCCAATTACCAGGTAAATTTAGGATGAAATGCACGTATCAGATGTTGCCGTCAACTCTCATACAAGTCCTCGTACTTTAAGACCAGGTATCATGTATCTTGAGAACACGCATGTAACTTGCTGTATCTTCCGGCTTTAAGAGAAGGGCAAAATTTCTATCTGCCTTTGTGTTCTCTTCAGTGGATTGCCTGTGACGCACTTTGCAGTCCGGCTTCATGCTTATTCAAGAATAAAACTTTCTCAAGGGGCGCCTGGGTGGCACAGCGGTTAAGCGTCTGCCTTCAGCTCAGGGTGTGATCCTGGCGATCTGGGATCGAGCCCCACATCAGGCTCTTCTGCTATGAGCCTGCTTCTTCCTCTCCCACTCCCCCTGCTTGTGTTCCCTCTCTCGCTGGCTGTCTCTATCTCTGTCGAATAAATAAATAAAAAATCTTTAAAAAAAAATAAGTAAAACTTTCTCTTAATTTTGTGCAGAGGTTTTCTGGGTTGGCAGGAGCTTTTGTTGTTAATTATTTCCCCCAACACTGTATACTTACGGATGTCTGTGGTTTACTTGTGATGAGCACTGGGTGAAATAAGTGTTGTGAATCACTAAACTGTACACCTGAAACTAATATTACATTGTGTTAACCCAAATTTAAATAAAACCCCCCCCAAAAAAAAAGACATCCATGCCTTACACAGGTTACATTTCCACAAAGAAGAACCAAGGAAATCCAAGATTGCAAGAAGTGCAAGATCACTGTGCTAAGACCCGCACAATGAGTCAGCGACAGCCTTGTGCATCTGAGCCTTGCCTTGCAGAATTACTTCAATATCTCCCAGGCTGGATCAGGAACAGACTGCCAAGATTCCCGCAATTTCATAGCCACATGGACAGAAAGTTCATAAGGTTCTGCCTAATATTTGAGTGCCTACCTCATGACAGTTATGGAAAAAAAAACAAACAAACAACCCAGCCCTGCTGCAAGCTCTCCAGTCTAACAAGGAGGACACCAAGGTTTGGTCCCGCTCACCATTTTATTCCAACACCGCCCAACACACTGCGGGCACCCAGGTATTTATTGAACAGCGGTTAACACAAGGGGAAGAGTATTCAACCTAGCTTAGCCTCAAGAGTCAAGAAGAAGTCGGCAGTCAGCCTCTAGTGCAGCCGTTGCACTCCTGGGTGTCCACGCCCAAAGAACGGAGGACAGATGAGCAAACGCTCGTACACATACGTTCCGAGCAGCACGGCTCACAAAACACAGACGGCGGAGCACCGTCCATCGACACGTGAGGGCGTGAAAGGTGATGTATCCACACGGTGGACTATTATTCAGTCATAAAATAGAAGGCGGCAGGTTCAGATCCCTGCTACCGTGTGGATCAGTCTCAAACACTGTGCTCAGTGAAAGAAGCCGGACACGCAAGGCTCCACGTTGCATGCTTCCACGTATACGAAATGCACAGATTAGGTAAACCCATAGAGACAGAAAGCAGGTGGGTGGCTGCCAGGGGCTGCAGGGCGGGAGAAGGTGGGGTGACCGCCTAATGGGTTCACGTTTCCTTTGGGGTGATGAAGGTGTTTAGGGAATTAGAGGGGATGATTGCACAAGGCTGTGAATGTACTAAGCACCCCCGAAATGTGCACATTGAAATGGTTGTATGTTGTGTGAATTTCAGCTCAATTAAAAAAAAAAAACTATGAAAAAAGTTTGATGAAGAAGAAAGCATTTAAGATGCATTAGCGGAAAAGTAGAGTGTGTGGGGTAAGGACGAGGTTCTGTCTAAGGCTGAAGAAATGTCCCCAGAGTAAGAACGTGCCAACAAAAGGGCATGGAAATCACACTTGATTTTTTTCTTTTATTAAGTTCAATTAGCCAACACATAGTACACCTTTAGTTGTGGATGTAGCGTTCAGCGATTCATTAGTTGCGTATCACAGCCAGTGCTCATCACACCACGCCCTTCATGCCCGTCAGCCAGTCACCCCATCCCCCACCCACCTTTTCCGCAACCCTCAGGTTGTTTCCCAGAGCCCAGAGTCTCTCATGGTTCGTCTCCGTCTCTGATCTCTTCCCATTCAGTTTTCCCTCTCTTCCCCTACAGTCTTCTGTGCTATTCCTTATGTTCCACATGAGTGAAACCATATGACAATTGTCTTTCTCTGCTTGACTTACTTCGCTTAGCATAATCCCCTCCAGTCCCGTCCATGTTGATGCAAATGGTAGGTATTTATCCTTTCTGGTGGCTGAGGAATATTCCATTGTATGTAGGAAAGCCTAGGTCTTTCTGATGTGCATCAGGACTGTTTAGAATCAGGTGAGCAGCTTTAAAAAGACAAGATTTAGGTCTGCTCTGCCCCCACATCCTTAGGAATGTGGATATAATCAGTCTGGGGTGGGGCCCCACTGACAATATTTTCATCTGTTTCCCATGTAGACTGAAGGTGCTCCCAAGTCTAAGTGAAGGGCTCTTTGTTGCTCAAATATCTGCCCCCTGAGCACAAAGGAGCTGGAAGGAAATGGAACATCAGAAACAGAAGCCACTTGATCTACCCAAAACCTCGGTCCCCACCAGTGGTTCATTCCCTAGATGCAAAAAAGAAACCCGTTAAGAAGTTCTGAGTCTAGGAGCACCTGGGTGGCTCAGTCTGTTAAGCACCTGCCTTCGGCTCAGGTCGTGATCTCAGGGTCCTGGGATCGAGCCTGCATCGGGCTCCCTGCTCAGTGGGGAGTCTGCTTCTCCCTCTGCCTCCTGCGTCTGCTCCTGCTTCCCCTGCTTGTGCTCACGCTCTCTTTATCAAATAGCCAAATCTTTAAAACAAACAAACACTTTCTGAGTCTGTCTCTACCTCTCCTTGGAACACCCTGAGCAGCAAACCTCAAGGACCCTTGGCTCTGCTCAAAGTTTGCCTTCATCCCTCAACCAGAGGACAACCCCTGGGATGTGCAATGTCCCTAAGCTCAGTGATCAGGAGGAAGGGGAGGGAACAGGAGATCTACACCACACACACACACAGCCACAGCCACACACGCACAGCCACAGCCACACACACGCACAGCCACAGCCACACACACAGCCACAGCCACACACACAGCCACAGCCACACACACAGCCACAGCCACACACACAGCCACAGCCACACACACAGCCACAGCCACACACACAGCCACAGCCACACACACAGCCACAGCCACACACACAGCCACAGCCACACACACAGCCACAGCCACACACACAGCCACAGCCACACACACAGCCACAGCCACACACACAGCCACAGCCACACACACAGCCACAGCCACAGCCACAGCCACACACACACAGCAATATTACCCAGCCTTAAAAAAAGGAAAGCCTGCCATTTGTGAACCTGGAGAACCTTACAGTAAGTGCAATAATCCAGACACAGAAAGACAAATACTGAGTGGCCTCACTTATACGTGGAATCTGAAACCGTGAACCTCACAGAAGAAGAGAGTAGACTGGTGATCTCCAGGGGCTGGGGGAGGGGGAAAGAGGGGTTATGACTGAAGGATACAAAGTGGTAGTCACCCTGGATGAAGAAATTCTGGAGAGCTAGTGTACAGCGTAGGACCTATGATGAACAATACTGTATTTTGTGCTTACAATATGCTAAGAGGGTAAATCTTAAGTGTTCTTATCACAAAAATAGTAAGAAAGAGGATGGGAGGAAGCTTTGGGCAGGAATGGATAGGTTTATGGCCTTGACAGTGGTGATCATTTCACAGGTGTATACCCATCCCCCAAATGCATTGAATTGTACACATTCAACATTACCATTCACATGTCCAAAAAATGCCAGTAGACAGAAGAGTGGTCACAAATCCAAGCAATGAAAAATGATGAGGTATCAAAGAAAGTAAAAGGATTATCTACTTAAAAATATCTCTAGTTCAATTTTGTCAATCTTACAAATAAACCCCAAAATATCTCAAAGTTTATACACAATATTTATGACAAAAAAAAAAAAAAAAAAAGATCTGCTATTCCCCTCAGAGCTTGGCCCAGCCAGGACACCGGTCATCTCAAGTCCCAGGGAGCACTGAGGGCAGCACAGGAGAGGCTTGAGGCTACTGGTCTGCAGACTTGCCTCTCTGACAAGGACATCCTTCAGAACAGAGAGCTATTAAAACCCATCCCAAACAAAAGCAAAAATGAACTACTGGGACTTCATCAAGATAAAAAGCTTCTGCACAGCAAAGGAAACAGTCTACAAAAGGAAAAGCCAACCTACGGACTGGGAGAGGATATTTGCAAATGACATAACAGATAAAGGGCTGATATCCAAGATCTATAAAGAACTTATCAAACTCAATACTCAAAAAACAAAGAATCCAGTCAAGAAATGGGCAAAAGATGTGAACAGACATTTCTGCAAAGAAGACATCCAAATGGCCAACAGACACATGAAAAAATGTTCCACATCACTCAGCAACAGGGAAATACAAATCAAAACCACAATGAGATACCACCTCACACCAGTCAGAATGGCTAATTAACAAGTCAGGAAACAACAAATATTGGCGAGAATGCAAAGAAAAGGGAACCCTCTTACACTGTTGGTGGGAGTGCAAGCTGGTGCAGCCACTCTGGAAAATAGTATGGCGATTACTCAAGACGTTAAAAATAGCGCCCCTATGACCCAGCAATTGCCCTACTGGGTATTTACACCAAGGATACCGAAGTAGTGAAGAGAAGGGCCATATGCACCCCAATGTTCATAGCAGCCATGTCCACAGTAGCCAAACTGTGGAAGGAGCCAAGAGGTCCATCGACAGATGACTGGGTAAAGAAGATGTGGTTCATATATACAATGGAATATCATTCAGCCATCGGAAGGGATGAATACCTATCATTTACGATGACGTGGATGGAACTGGAGGGTATTACGCTAAGTGAAATAAGTCAAGCCGAGAAAGGTAATTATCATATGGTTTCACTCATATGTGGAAGATAAGAAACAGTGCAGAGGATCATAGAGGAAGGGAGGGAAAACTGAATGGGAAGAAATCAGAGAGGGAGACAAACTGTGAGAGACTCTTGATTCTGGGAAACAAATGGAGGGCTGCTGGAGGGGAGGTGGGTGGGGGATGGGATAATTGGGTGTTGGGCATTAAGGAGGGCACGTGATGAGATAACACTGGGTATTATAGGCAACTAATGAATTGATCACTACATCTGAAACTAATAATGTACTATAAGTTGGCTAATTGAACCACGAGAGACTGTGGACTCTGGGAAACAAACTGAGGGCTTTAGAGGGGAGGGGGTGGGGGAATGGGATACGCTGGTGATGGGTAGTAAGGAGGGCACGTATTGCATGGAGCACTGGGTGTTATACGCTAGTAATGAATCATGGAACATTACATCAGAAACTAAGGATATACTGTATGGTGACATAACATAACATAATAAAAAGTTATTACAAAAAATAAAAAAATTTTAAAAAAATCCCTGCAGCCCAAATTCACAGGACAGCACTGAAAGTGGTTGGGAGCTCCTGGGGGAAAGCCCGATGAGGTATTAACGAGGAGAGATCGTGGGAAGTCTGACGAGAGTTTGATGCTGTGCCAAGCTCAAACAACGACCAGGAGCCGGCGACCGCTGCACTAGAACTGGCGACACAGCCTTGACCGAGCAGATTGCATGAGCTTACAGACCAGCCCTGAAAATGCATGTTTGCAAAGCCTTCGTGCGTCTTATCCACTTCTCTACCAACTCTCCTGTTAAACGCATACCATCTGCTGCTGCGAGTACAGCCAGTTCTCGTTTGCAGTCATTACGTCCTATCAAGCCAGCAGGAACACTGAATTAGCAAATACTAAACCATTGCTCCTGCAGCCAATACAGGGTTAAAAGCCAGTAAGCATCTGGTCACAGCATTTTTGTCAACCCATCGATGCATAACCTCGTTTTATGTGTGTCTCCGTTTAGGACAGCTTATTCGACACATCGATTCCTTTATACTGACCTCAGGGCCCACAGTACTATTACTCAGGCCTGAAGGACAAACACCTAACACAGGTGTTTCTCTGTAGGGCACAGCACCGGCCTCCTGGAGCGGAGGAACACCAAACAGCACGTTAGCAGTACGCACAGGACACATTAACTACTCCTGGGATCTCAAAAGAAAAAGCACAAAAATGCAAAAGACAGGGCACCAAACGGACCAGCTAGAAGGACATCTGTATAGAGGATAAGAACTAAAACAAGAAGGCAGAGCACTGGCTCGTCCAAACCCAGCTGGGAGCATTTCTCGAATCTTTCATGTTCTGTGCGTGTCTGAGAAGGACCAGGAGAAAGCACGAGTATTGATTTGGCAGCAGGGGGAGTTAGAAATACACTTTAGCGAGCAGATGAATTCACAGATAAGGAATCCGTGAATAACGGGAAACGACTGTAGTTACTATTACAGTGTGCCGAGTCTGAGACGGGATCCTACAAGGTGCCACGAGATCACAGCCCATAGAACAAGCAAGCGAGAGAGGAAAGGGAATTGCAGGAGGCTTGAAGAATCCATCAGACTGAATCAAGGAGGGTGGAAGCCGATACGGGCACAGTGGTCAGTGAAAACCAGAGGAGCAAAAGCCCTGGAGGGAGAAGATACAAGACTGGAGGAGGAACCCTGCGGGAAGTGTTCCCAGAACTATGCAATCTCCTGGGTCCAGAAATCGAGACGCTTCGAGTCAGAGGACAGAGCAGCAGCCGACTCCTGCTGCTGATTAAGAAAGTGCCAGTAGCAAACTCTGCCCAGCTCCCAAGAAACCACCATTCTAGTCCCTGCCTCTAAGTTTGACTCTTATAGATACTTCTTAGACGTGTAATCATGCAGTGTTTGTTGTTCCGGGGCTGGCTACCTTCACTCAGCGTAACATCCTCCAGGTTCAGCCACACAAATGGCAGGATTTCTTTCTTTCTTTTTTTTTTTTTTTTAAGGCTGAGTAAAATTCTGTCGCACGTATATCCCACAGCCAAGCAGCAGTTATGCAAGAATTAGTTCTAGAGGTTTGCTGTGGTCTGCGAAGTACATACAGTGAACAGTTGTACATGGTGCACTCAGAATTTTGCTAAGAGGGTACGCACAAGCGGCACCAGCTTTTGGACCTTATGGATAATCTACTACCTTGATTGTGGGCTTGTTTTCGGAGCGTACGCCTTTGTCCAAGCTCACAAAATCGTACTTGTTAAGTATGTGCAGGGTTTTTTTAGTCAACCACACCTCGATAAAGCAGATCGTTAAAAAACACACCCACAAGATCCAACAGGGAGAGGAACACTAGAGAAGGAAAGTTTTGGAGCCACAGAGAGAGGAGACATCACTTACCGATCAGACTGCTAATCCCACGGAGCTTCCCAAATGCCCCAGTTCAGAGAACCTCCCAGAAGTAGCCAGCTGCGCCCCCTCCCCTGCCTGTGATTGGCCCTCCGGCCCCTCCTCAGCCTATCAGGTCTCTCTCCAAGCTCCTAGTTTATGGCTTCCTTCTGACTCCCTCTAGCTAGCTGGAGAAACAACCCAGGACCCAGCTGTCACACATTATCTCTGACACCTTCTCCAGGTCCAAATCATCACCAGCTGGGAAAGGGGAGTCACAAGTGGGTTTCTAGTTAAAACCCGTGCTATCCTGACGTGAATGGAATCTTCCACTCCAGCCAAAGGCCGTTGACATACCGGTCCTACCATCTGAGAGGTCATGTAGAACGGTGAAAGATAAGAGGGAGAAAGAGCCCATGAGGCCTTAAAATAAAACCACAGAGGCAACCACATCTAGTGACCATTTCTTCTCCCAGTGCCAGGAAAACCACCTGTGACAGCATTCCCTCGTACACGTGAGGGCTTTTCCGCTGAAGTCAGGAACACGATGGGACAGTTTTAATGCCACTGCTACTTAACATCGTCTTGGCGGCATTAGCAGATTGAAATCAAGATTTTAGCTAACCAGGGGCACCTGGGTAGCTCAGGGGTTGAGCATCTGCCTTTGGCTCAGGGCGTGATCCCGGCGTTCTGGGATCGAGCCCCACATCAGGCTCCTCCGCTATGAGCCTGCTTCTTCCTCTCCCACTCCCCCTGCTGGTGTTCCCTCTCTCGCTGGCTGTCTCTCTCTCTGTCAAATAAATAAATAAAATCTTAAAAAAAAAAAAAGATTTTAGCTAACCATTTTAAGTTTAAATTAGCAATCTTAAACTGGAAATTAGGAAGCACTTAGAGAAAGGTGTAAGAATTGGAAAGAAATAGACAAAACCATATGTGCAAATGACTTGATTGTGTATCAAAACACCCAAAAGACTCACTGGAAAAACTACTTCCAACATGTATATTTATGTCATTTTCCTACATGCTCTGTCTCTGGGTCTCTCTTTGATGGGGCCTGTTGCTCTCGGTCCCAGATTGGGTCCTGGTGAAACTGAGACCCTCCTTTTGCTCAGTAAAATTACACTCCAGGTAGGGGAGATGGACAGGTGTCCAAGATCATCCGATAAATCTCTCTAGATGTTTTCAAACGGGAAGCAACACACTGGGACTGTCTCCAGTGTCAGCCCTCTGTGAGTTTGGGAAGTTCTCCAAAACCGTAATTTTCTGTAGTGGCTTGTTCTTCTGAATCTCAGGGGTAGGGAAGCATTTCCTTCTCAGACTGAAAGCACCTGTGGGGAAGAAGCCTTGTAGCCCATTACCTGGGACCTGGGATGCTAAATGCTTTCAAAGCTGTGCAGTGCAGGAAGATGATAGGATGGTAATGTGCCAGCCCCAGCCAATGGGAGCGATGATGTTTACTGCCTGGATCACCAGAGCCTATTAGTGCTGGGGGCAGGGCAGACCAAGTGCTTTTCTTTCTGCTTTGGGAGATGTACTTGACGGGAAGGAGCCAGGGAGCCTAATTCCCTTTGGGGTGAGTGTTGTATTTTCTCTCTCCTGTCCCTATCATCCGCATCATCTCACTTTCTTAGAGTTACAATGACAGACACCCAAATTCACCAGGTCAGTAGGCTCGTATCAAAAATGCAAAGCAGAGCTAGAAATGCACCTTTGAAAACAACCAGCTCTGTTTCATCGATAAAATCCTTACCAATCTCTGAAACCCAGTCTTCCTGTCCCTGAAGTGAAGTCATAAATTCTCACTCTTTTTTCCCAGCTCTCAGTAGCTGAGGGCCAGGAGACTGTCAGAGCCAGCACAATCCTGAGACGGGAAAGGAATATCAGAGGGTCTCCAGGGGGTCCAAGGTCTATGGTAGCCATTAGCTGATAAGATTTAAAAAATAAAACAAAACAGCAACAACAAAACACAAGAAAGCTGTAGTCACAAACAGGAGAGACAGCTAAGATTAAGAAATGCTTCGACACCACCTCCCCCCAGGTGTTCTTTTCAATAAAGATCATTATTAGTTCGGCCACATGGCTTGGTGTCCAGGGCTAGGAATGAGACTTGACTCCAACCGCTGGTTTCTGCCCCAGCTTTGACTAATTTAGTTAACCCACGTAAACCTCATTTTTCTCCTTTGCAAAACGGAAGAGAAAGGATCTATGTGTTTGACTAGAGTCACCATGCTGTGCATTAGATTGCTCAGAGCTTACTCATCTTGTAACTGAAAGTTTGTACCCTTTGACCAAAATCTCCCTATTTCCCCTAACCCCAGTCCCAGGCAACCCCTGTTCTACTCTCTGGTTTTATGAGTTTAACACTTTAGATTCCACAGGAAAGTGAGATCATATAGTATTTACCTTTCTGTATCTGGTTCATCCGTAGTGTTATAAATGGCAGGAATTCCTTCTTTCTAAAGGCTGAATAATAGTCCATCGTATATAAACCACATTTTCTTCATCCATTCGTCCACTGATGGGCACTCAGATTGTCTCCATATCGTGGCAATTGTGACTAATGCTGCAATGAAGATGGGAGTGCAGATATATCTTCGAGATACGGGTTGCATTTCCTTTGGCTGTGCACCCAGCGATGGGATTGCTGGATCATAAAGCAGCTCTAGTTTTAATTTTTTGAGGCGCCTCCATACCGTTTTCCATGCTGGCTGTACCAACTTACATTCCCACCAGGGTTCCCTTCTCTCCACCTTCTCCTGTGCTGTGTTTTGTCTTTCTGATAATAATCATTTTATCAGGCGTGATATATCTCGTGGTTTTGTCAGCATTTCCCTCGTTAACAGTGATGCTGAGCATCTTTTCACATATCTTTTGGCCATTTGCACATCTTCTTTGGAAAAATATCTACTTAGGGCCTTTCTCCGTTTTAGTGGGGTTTTTGGTTCAGTTTTTTGTTGTCGCCGTTTGTTGTTTTTATTTTTTCGTTATGAGTTGTAGGAGTTCTTTATATATTTTGGACGTTAATCCTTATCAGACCTACGATCTGCAAATGTTTTCATCCATTCTGTAGGCTGCCTTTTTGTTTTGTTGATTGTTTCCTTTGCTGCACAGAAGTCTTTTAGTTTAATATAGTCCCATGTGCTTGTTTTTGCTTTGTTGCCTGAGCTTTTGGTGTTATACCCCCCAAATCATTGCCGAGACTGATGTGAAGGAGACTTTCCCATATGTTTTCTTCTTGGAACTTTACAGTTTCAGGCAATACATTTAAGTCTTTGATCTCTTTAGAGTTAATTTTTGCAGATGGTGTAAGATAAGAGTCCAATTTCGTTCCTTTGCATGTGGGTATCCGATTTTCCCAACATTTATTGAAGAGATTATTCTTTCCCCGTTGTATGTTCTTGGCTCCATTTTCAATTACTAGTTGACCCTATATGCATGGCTTTATTTCTGGGCTCTTGATTCTGTTCCATTGGTCTGTGTCTGGTTTTACACCAGTACCATACTGTTTTGATTGCCATAGCTTTATAATATAGCTTGAAATTGAGAAGTGTGTTGCCTCCAACTTTGTTGTTCTTTTCTCAAGATGGTGTTATCTATTCAGGGTGTTTTGTGGTTCCATACAAATTTTAGGATTATTAGTACTATTTCTGTGAAAAATGCCATTGGAATTGTGATAGGGATTGCATAGAATCCATGGATTGTTTTGGGTAGTTTGGACATTTTAATAGTATTGAGTATTCCAATCCAAGAGCATGGGATCTTTTCATATATTTGTGTCTTCATTTTTTTTTTATCAATGTCATATAGTTTTCAGCATACAGATCTTTCACCTCCTTGATGAAATTTATACCCACGTGTTTTATTCTTTCTGATGCAATTATAAATGAGATTGTTTGTGGAATTTCCTTTCCAGATATTTCATTGTTAATGTATAGGAACACGACTGATTTTTGTGTATATATTTTGTATTCTGCACCTTAAGTGAATTTGTCTAACATTATTTTTGGTGGAGTCTTTAGAGTTTTCTATTTGTGAGATAATGTCATCTGCAAACAGAGATAGTTTGACTTCTTCCTGACTTGGATGCCCTTTGTTTTCTTTTTTTTGCCTCTGCCTGGCACTTGCAGTACTATGCTGAACAGAAGGGGGCAAGCGGGCATCCTTGTCTTGCTCCTGATCTTAGAGGAAAAGCTTTTAGCTTTTCATGGTCGAGCGTGATGTTAGCTGTGGGCTTGTCATGTATGGCCTTCATTATGTTGACGTACTTTCCATTCACACCTAATTTGTTGAGCGTTTTTATTGTGAAATGATGTTGAGTCTTGCCGAATGCTTTTTCTGCCTCTATTGGAATAATCGTATGGATTTTACACTTCAGTCTATTGATGTGTTATATCGTATTTATTGATTTCTGTTGAACCATCATTGCACTCCCAGGGACATGGTCATGGTGTATGATCATTTTAATGTGCTGTTACATTCAATTTGCTAGAATTCTGTTGAGGATTTTTGCATCTATGTTCATCAGATATTAGTCTGTAATTTTCTTTTCTTGTAGTATTCTTATCTGGCTTTGGTATGAGAGTGATGCAAGTCTCATAAAATGAGTTTGGAAGGGTTCCTTCCTCTTCAATTTTTGCAAGAACTTGAGATTAGTATTATTCTTCTTTGAGTGTTCGGTAGGATTCACCAGGGAAATCACCTGGCCCTGGGCTTTGCTTTTGGGGGAGATTTTTGGGTGCTGATTCCATCTCCTTACTTTTAATGATTTGTTCATGTTTACCATTTCCTCATGATTCAGTCTTGGTAGTTTGTATGCTTCTAGAAATTTATCCATTTCTTTTTCTTTATCCAATTCGTTGTTGTGTGATTGTTGACAGTGGTCTCTCATGATCCTTTGTATTTCTGTGGTACCAGTTGTAATGTCTTCTCATTTATTTCTGATTTTTGAGTCCCCCCTCTCTGTTTTTTTCATGGTTAGTCTAGCTAAAGGTTTGTAAATTTTATTTATCTTAAAAAAAAAAACTCTTAGTTTCGTTGATCTTTTCTAATGTCTTTCTGGTCTTTATTTCATTTATTTCTGCTCTGATCTTTACTAATTCCTTCCTTCTGCTAACTTGGAGCTCAGTCTGTTCTTCTCTTCCTAGTTCCTTGAGGTGTAAAGTTAGGTTGTTTGAGATCTTTCTTTTTTTCTTAATGTAGGCTTTTTTTGCCCACCTATCAGGAATGACAGAATCCAAGAGTGTAGGTGAAAGCTGAGTGCTTACTTAAGCAGTGGTGGTCATCCACAGGGGCCTTCAAAGGTCCGAAACCATTGCGTGAGTCAAAGGAGATAAAACATTGAGTTGGTGCCCAATACATCATGACTTAAGGGAAGTATACAGCAAGTTCTCAGATGTTGGGGATAGGATTTAAAAGATGGTGGGGCACCTGGGTGGCACAGCAGTTAAGCCTCTGCCTTCGGCTCAGGGCGTGATCCCGGCGTTATGGGATCGAGCCCCACATCAGGCTCCTCCGCTATGAGCCTGCTTCTTCCTCTCCCACTCCCCCTGCTTGTGTTCCCTCTCTCGCTGGCTGTCTCTATCTCTGTAAAATAAATAAATAAATAAATAAATAAATAAATAAATAAATAAAATCTTAAAAAAAAAGATTTAAAAGATGGTGACAATGAAAACGCAGAGAAGCAATTGTATGTGGCAGCAGGTTGACCAAGAAGTGAGCCCCTCTCCTGCTGGTAATGTCATTGTTTTCTTTCTTCTCCACATTTGACTTCTTGCCCATGATAATCACGAAGGAAGACAAAAGAAGGATGAGATGGTGGATGGAGAGGAATAACATGCCTTTGATTCCAGGCACTTTTTATAAATTCCCACTGAGTCTTTAAAATAACTGTGGCATAGATGTAAGCCCCAAATAGTTGTTAGCTATGATGTGCCAGGCACAGCTCCAAATGTACCTGCAGATTTGTCTCTTTGAGAATCCTCACACCCCCATCAACAGGTATGCTCTGGTCCCAGAATCAAAGATCAGAAAAGAGACACAGAGAGGTGCTGTGATTTGGCCAGTTACCTTGCTAATACATGGCATCGAGAAGAAAAACTACAAAGTGGATTTGAGTCCAAACGCTAAGGCTGAATACTGGACAGGCCCCTAGGTTTTTCCACAAGAGAAAGAACCTTGGGGGGAAGGAGCTAAAGAGAGTATCTGGTACATGGGATGCTCTACCAAATATGGATTAGATAAATCTGTCCTCTCGGGTGGGTTTTCATTTTATTATATTTTCATGTCTCCACAGGTCTGGTCTGTTCTCTCTTCCAGTTGGTTGTCTTTATCCCTGGCACTAAGGTTCTAGGTCTTGAGTGAAGATGAGTGATGTGAATCTGAAGTCTGGCCCTTTTTCCTGCTCTTCCTCCCACTCTTCTTGTTCTTCCTCCAGCTCTTCCTCTCGGTCTTCCTCCTGTTCTTCCTCTTGCTCTTCCAGCTCTTCTTCTTCTCCTTGTTATTTAGTCTCATCCTTGATGTCCTCCGCCTCCTCCAACTCCCCTTTTGAAAACGGGGTCATGCTGTACATGGTCTACTTAAGCAAGGAGGAGCTACAAACATTTAAGCAGCTTTTGGTGGATGAGAATCCCAGGCCTGGCTCTGTCCAGATCACCTGGGACCAGGTGAAGACAGCCAGATGGGGAGAGGTGGTTCATCTCTTGGTGGAGTTCTTTCCTGGACGGCTGGCTTGGGATGTGACTCATGACATCTTTGCCAAGATGAACCAGACAGAACTGTGTCTTCGGGTACAGATGGAGCTAAACGGTGAGTAATAATCTGGTTCACAAAATGGGAATGAGGGGATGCCTGGGTGACTCAGTCAGTTAAGCAGCTGCCTTCGGCTCAGGTCATGAAATCAAGTCCCACATCAGGCTCCTTGCTCAGCAGGGAGCCTTCTTCTCCCTCTGCCTGCCACTCCCCCTGCTTGTGCTCTCTCTCACTCTCTCTCTAGCAAATAAATAAAATCTTTAAAAAACCAAAACAAAAAACAAAATGGGGATGGGTTTGAGTGTTAAACAACTAAATACTTCACTGGCTACCCATTCTGGCCACCTGAACGAGAAGGCAAATAGTGGAGTATGATGATGACTCTGACCCCGAAAGTCGAAGACCACCATGTTAGCATAGTTCCAAAAAACTTAACCAGATACTGCTTATGTGGTATCTATATATATGTTATCTTCATTATTTGTGGTTTCCACGTTTGTGAATCTGCTTACTGACTAAAATGTATTTGTAACTCCAAAATCAGTAATTGTGGCACTTTCATAGTCATTTACAGACATGTAGGGTGGAGACAAATCGGACACAGAGGTTCCCAGCTGCAGTTGAATAAAGCACTGCTCTGCCTTCTCACCTGTGCACTCGTCCTGTAAACAAGCGACCCTTCCAGTCTATTTGGTGCCACTTTTTTATGTTTCTGTGTATTTTGTTGGCGATGTTGCTATTTAACCTGCCCCCCAAGCATAGTGGTGAAGGGCTGTCCTAAGCACAGAGAAAATATATGTGTCGGGTAAGCTTCATTCAGGCACAAGTTATAGTGCTGTTGACTGTGAATTCAGTGTTCATGAATCAACAATATATATTGAATAAGATTTCTTTAAACAAAAATGTACGTAGACCATGGTTATGTATTGAAGAGTCAAAAATGTTATAAGTGGGGGGCGCCTGGGTGGCACAGCGGTTGAGCGTCTGCCTTCGGCTCAGGGCGTGATCCCGGCGATCTGGGATCGAGCCCCACATCAGGCTCCTCTGCTGTGAGCCTGCTTCTTCCTCTCCCACTCCCCCTGCTTGTGTTCCCTCTCTCGCTGGCTGTCTCTATGTCTGTCGAATAAATAAATTAAATCTTTAAAAAAAAAATGTTATAAGTGGGGGCTACAGAAATAACCCTGTATTCACAGGGGAGCAGTACTGGCTAATTGAATATTCACAGTAATTTTATAGAACATAAATAGCATGAGTAAGAAAAATCAATGACTATATATGTGTGTGTGTGTATATACGCATGAATATTTTCATATACATACATATAAAGGTGTACATACATAGATATGTGCACATACATAGATGTTAAAGTCTGCATATATTTTACATATACATATGCATGTGTGTTTGTGTATATTGCTCCCTCAGTGTTTGGCTGAGCTATCGATTTATGTTATTGAATATGTCTTTAGTACATTCTAAAGCACCACCATTTTCTCACTTCTAACATCATGATGGAGTCTAGGCAATTTTCTTCTCCCTTGACTAAGATGGTGAGAGAATGAAACTCTGAGATGCTGTGGCTGCTCCTATCATGAAAGGGCCTCTTGCTTCCACGTGGCTTTTCCTGTCCTGTCAATCATTCCAGTGCAATAGTCTCCTTTCCTGTCTGTTCCAGACATTCTACCCAACCTGGAGCCAGAGGACTTGAACCCAAGAGAAATGCCAGTGAATTTGGAGGAAGGAGAATCTGGTATGTGCTGGCATTGTGACAAAGCCAGGAGGAAAATGGGCTGTGGGTTGGGGTGAGAAGTTTCGTTCCTGTGGCAAGTTAGATTATAAATTAGTATGTCAGTGTCTCTTCTATGAATCAGAATTTAAGAAAAAAGAGTCGTTGTGGACTCACCTAACTCAGAAGTCCAGCCACCAGCCCAGCTGGAGGCATTGAGTGATGTCAACGAGACATCACTTCTGTCCTTCTCCCAGCTCCCTCTTCTTCTATGGGACTCAGCCTTGAGTGGTCTCTCCTACCACAGTGGCCATCTTGGCCACCAGCTACCTTACACATACATTGTACCTCCTTCGCCCCATCAGCAGAAAGAGGAGTATTTTCTCATTTCTCCAGCACTCATCCTAGAACTGACTCAGCTGAATGAACTGAGTTCACGAGCTCAACAATGAATGAAATGATGAAGCGCTCTGGTTGGTTAAGACTGGACCACGTACTTCAGAGAGAGCTTGGTGGTAGCGCCAGCCACAGCCCAACAAACCAAGGGTGGCAAGGGGTGGTTCTCCACAGAATCATTGGAGTGCTTTTGCCAGAATGGGAATGGTTGGTAGGCAAACAAATATAGCAAATACCTTAATCCATCCTCTTCCCCACTCCACCATCCTGAAGTATCAAAAGTTGGATTCTAGAAAGAACCGAAATCATGTTCATGTGAATGGAGTTTGCACTTCTCGGTCAGGTTGTGTGAAGAGACGAGGTCAAAAGGAGCTGAGGGTCCAAGGGCAACACTCTAGTCTATTATGAAAGCACACAGGAAGTGGGATGTGGGATCCCCAGTTCCAGCCGTAGCACAGTTAGACTTCACCTGTTCAACAAACACTGGAAGGCTGATGGTTCTGACACCACAGTCTGAGCCAGAGTTGTAATCTCTACTTCATCTCGGAGATGGCAGGCTGGAGGCTTAGAGATTCTGTGACTTGCTTACCCTCTCATAAAGCTTGTAAGCAGGTAGATCTTGAGCTCGTAGTAAGCTTCCTCCTATCTATCAGCTGGAGGTGGAGGGAATGAAGTTGGAGTCAGACATCATGTCTAGTTTGTTAAGTTTCCTGTTGAGGGGAGGGGAGAGACAATCACAGGTTGAGATAAAGGCCATGACAGATCCTGTTAACTCCCTACCCCACATCTCATGTGCTGACAGAATCCAATTTATTTAGGGATAAAATGGAGCCATCCCTAAGGGAAATACTTTTTTTCCAGGTTTCCTTAAAGTTGGGGTTAACCATCTGATGGCACTAGGCCACGAGATGTAAGTAGAAGCCTCCTGAGTGCTTCGGTTTGTACCAATGGAAGTACACAAGAGCTGTGAGCCTGTCCCTCCTCCCCGCTATTTCTGCTTCAAATACGAATATAACTTACGACATAACGATAGCATAACTACAACAGCAATCTCCTAGTCATGAGGCAAGAAGTATAAAGAACGTGCTTATGGAAATGTGGTGTTACTTGGCCCTGAAGCTGCAGAACCACCGGGCCTATTTCAACGGCTTTACACAACCCTCTCCATACTTCTTAAGTAAAAAGCAGCCCTTCTCTGTTTAAGCCCCTTCAAATTGACTTTTCCGATGACTCGCAGCTTTTTCATTGGTGCAGTGCCGTCAGGAAAAGAGCGCCATGTGCGCAGGTGCGTCATGGGGCTCGATGTAGATGTCAAGGCTAGTTTTCTTTTTGTTTGATCGGTTCTCATAAATAACTCTGACACTGTACCCTGTGTTTCCCCCACCTTGGTAATCTAGATAAAATACAGGAGTACAGACTGCACATGATGGATGAGTATTCCATGATACGGATCATGACCACTTGGTTTGGGAACCACGTAGACTTCTTCTACCAAGACATAGAGAGACATGAGAGATTCTTATCATGTCTTTTTCTTCCGAAGAGACCTCAAGGTAGACAGCCCAAGACTGTGGTCCTACAGGGAGTTGCTGGGGTTGGAAAAACAAGCTTGGCCAAAAAGGTGATGTTGGAGTGGGCAGAAAACAAGTTCTACCCCCACAAGTTCTGGTGCGCTTTCTACTTCCATTGCCGGGAAGTGGCCCAGGTGGATGAGCAGAGCTTTGAGGAGCTGATTGCCTGTAAGTGGCCCAGAGTACAGTCTATCATGTCCAAGATTATGTCCAAACCAGACCGACTTCTGCTCCTCTTTGATGGCTTTGAGGAAGTCACACTGACCCTCACAGATAGACCAGCTGACCTGAGTGACGACTGGAGCCAGAAGTTGCCTGGGTCTGTCCTCCTGACCAGTTTGCTGAGCAAAAGAATGCTTCCTGAAGCCACCTTACTGATCACGCTGAGGTTCACGTCTTGGAGGAAACTTAAACCCTTCCTAAAATGTCCCTCTTTTATAACACTTACAGGGTTTAGTATGGCGGAAAGAGCCAAGTATTTCAGAACATATTTCAGAAACAAGAGGGAGGCTGATGAAGCCTTGAGTTTTGCCATGGGAAACACAATTCTCTTCTCCATGTGTCAGGTCCCTGCAGTTTGCTGGATGGTGTGTTCTTGTCTGAGACAGCAGATGGAGACAGGGGCAGACCTTGCACAGGCGTATCCAAATGCCACAGCTGTATTCGTCCAGTATCTGTCTAGCTTATTTCCAACCAAGCCTGGAAGCCTTCCCAGGAACACTCATCAGAAACAACTGGCAGGTCTGTGTTACTTGGCTGCAGAGGGGATGTGGAACATGCGATGGGTGTTTGACACGAAAGACCTTGAGCAGGCCAAGCTGGATGAGACCACTGTTGCTAATTTCCTCCATGTGAATATTTTTCAAAGGGTGGCAGGTGACAGAGACCGTTATGCCTTTGCCATCATAAGCTTCCAGGAGTTTTTTGCTGCCTTGTTGTACGTTCTGTGCTTCCCACAAAGACTCAGAAATTTCTGGGTGTTGGACCGTGTTCAGATCACACGCCTGATAGCATATCCTGGAAGAAAGAAAAACTACCTTGCTCAGATGGGGCTTTTCTTATTTGGCCTCTTAAATGAAAAGTGCGCTTCAGCCGCAGGGAGGTCGTTTGGGTGCAAGCTGTCCCTGGGTAATAAGAAGAAGTTGCTGAAAGTGGCAGCCCTGTCGTACGAATGCAGCCCACCAACCCTGCACCACGGCGTCCCACAGCTGTTCTACTGTCTGCATGAAATCCGGGAGGAGGCATTTGTGAGTCAGATCCTAA
Organism: Ursus maritimus; assembly: GCF_017311325.1. Taxonomy (NCBI): domain Eukaryota; kingdom Metazoa; phylum Chordata; class Mammalia; order Carnivora; family Ursidae; genus Ursus; species Ursus maritimus. The sequence goes on from NW_024424341.1 coordinate 40,837,499, forward strand.
GTAATTGTCAGAAAGCTGCTTTGATCATCAGCAAGAAGAAAGACATGCAAGTGTCTGCTTTTTGTCTTCAGCACTGTCAACGTTTGCGGGATCTAGAACTGACTATTACCGTGACCATCACCCAAGTGTGCGCACTCAACCCGGATCCCCTCCATTCCACTGAGTGAGTGCTCTCCTCTCTCCTTTGCAGCCTGTGCTTCCCAGGACCCTTGCCTACCATCCCCCAGGCATTCAGGGTGACCAGCTGTCCTGAGGCGGTCCCTCACACATGGGACTTTCAGGATTAAAACCAGGACAGGAGGTGTTCCTAGGATGCAGATTTCCATGCTAAAACTGGGAGAATCCAGGAAAAGCAAGACGATTTGTTTACCCTCCTTATCTCTGTTCTGCATGCCCTCCCCTCCCTTATATGTGGGCACCTTGCTTCACCTGTCACCCCCACTTTTGTGTATCCCCAGCTTGTTAGTCTCTAGGGAAGTGCTGTCCAAGGGGACTTTTTGTGATGCTGGAAATCCACTAGCTATGTGTGACTCCCGAACGCTTGAAATATGGCTAATGTGACTGAGGCACTGCATTTTAAATTTTATTTAACTTTAATTAATTTAAATTTGAATAGTCACGCATAGCTGGTGGCTGCCATATTGGGCAGCTCCACGGGAGATTGCCTTTCAGTGTAAAAACATCGCTTCCATCTTTAGGGGAAAAAGAACTGAAAACTACATGTCTTCATCAGGGGACTGTCACATCTCCGTCCTTCTTTTCCTACCAAACACGTTGAAAACACTATTTCTATTCACTGTTTCTTCCCTACTCCCCACTGTGATCTGAAGTGGGTGTTCTGGATTCCTGGGCAAGAGCTTGAGTTCTCCACCTCGTCCAGGGACCAACTAACTGTGGGTCTTTGGACAAGGTTACCTAGCTTTTCTGGGTCTCTGTTTTTTCATGAGTAAATGATTTTAAAAATATAGTAAAATAGTACATGCCCCACAAGATTTTTATGAAGATTAAATGAGATAATATGCATTATACACAAAACCTATCCCAGCCTCTAGTTCCTACCAATAAATAGAAGCTATAATTACTAACGTGACTCTTATTCCAACCACTCAACTGAAACTCCCTCAGAAGATCTATACTTAAACAAATATAGCAGATTTATTTTTCTTAAGAAGCGACTACTCATTTTTTCATACAGTTTTCATACTGGTTAATATTTATTTAGCCTTTGCCTTGTACCAGACACAGTGCCAGGTATTTTTACTGTATGCGAGTTATTCCTTTTACCGTCACCATTGGACGCCATGAAGCGATGGAAGTCTGATAGATCGTAACTTGTCCAAGGTCACACAGCTGGTTGAAGCCAAGACTTAAGCTGAAATTGGACCTCTGGTGGCTATGACGAAGAGCCAAAAATCTAGACTGACCCCTGGGATTGGAGTCACGGGAGGGAGCACAGCCCTTTTTGCTGCAAAATTAGAGTGCTTCCCTCATTCCTTAGTTGCTCTGTGTAAAGGAGCCACAATCTCTTCCAGACACATGTTCTTTTTCCATGAAAGCCAGCATAAATCTTAAGCATGCTGGTGGGTTGTTGGCGGTTTATTTTAAATATCCTATATTAGTCTGATAAATGGCTAGATAAATAAAATGGACCTCTCCTGAAGTTAGGAGACATCTAGGCTCTGCTCTCTGTGTCGTCCCATCAAACGATGCCCCATCTTCCTCCGGCACATGTGAGTTTCTCCAGGGCAGAGGTAAGCAAGTTATCGCCTGGGAGCCAAACCCAGCTTGCTGTGTGTTTTGGTAAATACGTTTTAATCCGATTTCAGCCATGCATGTGCTCCACTACGGCAGAGTCGAGAGGTTTCCACAAACCGTTTGGCCTATGAAAGCTGAATGTATTTGCTAGCTGACCACTTGCAGAAGAAATGTGCCGACCCCTCTGCTAGCGTATATTTTTAGAAAAGGAATTGCCCAATCACACGGTGCCCACATCACATCTTTATATCACCGAAAGCACCAGATTGCTCTCCAAGCAACCTCCGTATCTCGTGGGTGGGATGACTGCACAGGACACACGATTCCATGTCTACTTTGAAGTGACATGAGCAACTCCAAACAGCTCAGTGCTGCATATTGTTTTTCCCAACAAAGACCTCAAAAGTCTAACCGTAATGTCTTGATATAAGTCTGAATAATCTTAAAATCTAACCTTAGCAGAACTCTTAAAAGGTGAGAAATTTCCTTTGTGTTGGTCAGTCTGCTGATAACTTTTGGGAAAGTTCTTAAAGGGAGTTGGTATGTTTATCCCAGCTTTTTTGAAGCTATAATTGACCTATAACCTTGTGTACATTTAAGGCATACGATGTAGTGATTTTATCTATGTACACATTGCAAAAGGATTATCACGATAAGGTTACTTAATATACCCATCACCTCACCTAGTTACAGTTTGTGTGTATGTGTACGTGTGTGTGTGTGTGTGTGTGTGTGTGTGTGTGTGTGTGTGTGTGTGTGGTGAGAACTTTTACTCTCAAATGACTTTCAAATATACAACACGGTATTGTTATCAATAGTCACCCAGTTGGACTGTACGTCCCCAGAATCTGTTCATCTTATAACTAGAGGTTTGTACCATTTGACCATCTGTGTCCTCTTCCCCCACTCCCATTCATGGAGGTAGTATTATTTCTATGTGTTTGCATTTAAAATGGGTGTGAAAAGCACATGGTTTTATTTCATGGGATTTCATTTTAAACAAAAATGGCATGCTAGTGTAAGAAGTATTCTGAAATTTTCTTTTTTCATCTGATAGGTCTTAGAAATATTTTAATGTCTATGTACACTTTCTTCGGGGCGGTGTACTAAAGTCTTCTAGGTGTCTGGAGATTATTAAACCAGTACCCCCTTCATTTGCTTTTCAGTTATTTCCAACTGTCTAATACAAACAGCATGAAACGACAATCCTCACGGTGTCTCTTGGGCGGCCTCTGAAAAGACTGCCCTGGGAAAACTGAAAGGGAAAATTAGCAGGTCCTTCCAGAGTCAAAATACATCCCATATTGGTCTAGCTGTGGATTTTCTTTTCCTGCACTCACCGTGCTAGAAGAGATTAATTTTTCCCTTATTCTGCTCCTACATAGACTTTTTTCTTTTTAATAATTTTATAAGCAAAGAGTAAGAATATAGGATACAGATATAATTCAATCTCTGTCCCCGTAGAAATCCTAAGTGATTAACACAACAACTCCCTTTCTTCCTAAGTCAAGGGAAAATCTAGGCATCCTTATTTAAGGCCACAAGTCTTCCTGGAATAAAATGAGAAATCTTGCAATGATATTCCTGGCTTTTTTTTTTTTTAATGAGAGAGTCTTACCGGAGTCGTAAAGGTGGTCTGTAATCACAACCAGGGTGGGGAACATCAGCCCTGGGTTTACAAGTAGGTTTTCTCAAGTTCAATCTCTGACGACGAGTCATGCTCTGTTTTCTCCCTTGCACATAGACCAGAAAGCAGCGACCAGTGTTTTCTCTGGTGGCAAGACTTCTGCTCCGTGTTTAGGACACATGAGAATCTGGAAGTCCTGGCTCTGACAAACACTTCTATGGAGACCGAGTCAGTGAATGTTCTTTCTGCGGCTCTGAGACATCCTGGGTGTAAACTGCGAAAACTAACGTGCGTATTAAACAGCCCCTGGTTGGAAGGAATTGCATGGAAAGAGTCTGTTTCCCATCCCGTTTTTCTACCCCCTCCCTGCTCACAGAGACTTGCAGAAAGCATCCGTGTGTGTCCTTCCCCCCTTGCAGTCTTACTGAGACAGAACGGACAAACAGCACTGTGTGAGTATTAAGGTGTGCGGTGTAATGACCTCACCCGCATTTACTGCAAAACGATCCCGCAGTAAGTTTAGTTAATGCTCGTCACCTCCTAGAGCGGCTGAATGTTTCTCTTCCTTGTGATGAGATCGATCAACTCTCTTGGCGACTTTCCAGTACGCCACCCAGCCGTGTGACCCTCTGTCTCGGGCTGTACGTCACGTTCCCAGTATTTTTGCATCTTATACCCAAAGCTTGTACCTTTCGGCCACATCACCCAATTCCTCCACCCCCTGCCTCTGACACCAACAGAAACTGATCTCTTTTTCTGAGTGTTGGGTTTGTTTGCTTTTTTCGGTTCCACATATCAGTGAGATCGTTTTTCCAGAAAGAACGTACAAATGGAGGTTCCCCATTTCACAGATGAACAAACTGGGGCACAAGGTGATACAGTTGATACATACTTAAAATACAGATTTTTATAAATGTTTTTATTTAAATTCAATTGACCAACATATAATACATCATTAGTTTTTGATGCAGTGTTCAATGATTCATTAGTTGTGTAAACACCCACTGCTCGTCACATCATCTGCTCTCCTTCATGCCCACCGCCCAGTCACCCCATCTCCCCCCACTTCCCCTCCAGCAGCCCTCAGTTTGTTTCCCGAAGTCAAGAGTCTCTCATGAACATCTTGGCTCCAGAGTCCGTTCTCCTAACCACTACACCATGCTCTCGCTCCCTGGGTTTTTTTTATGTTTTTTTTTATTATATTATGTTAGTCACCATACAGTACATCCCTGGTTTCTGATGTAAAGTTCGATGATTCATTAGTTGCGTATAACACCCAGTGCGCCATGCAATACGTGCCCTCCTTACTACCCATCACCAGCCAATCCCATTCCCCCACCACCCTCCCCTCTGAAGCCCTCAGTTTGTTTCTGAGTCCATAGTCTCTCATGCTTCATTCCCCCTTCTGATTACCCCCCCTTTCTTTATCCCTTTCTTCCCCTACTGATCATCCTAGTTCTTATGTTCCATAGATGAGAGAAATCATATGATAATTGTCTTTCTCTGCTTGACTTTTTTCACTTAGCATTATCTCCTCCAGTGCCGTCCATGTTGCAGCAAATGTTGAGAAATCGTTCTTTCTGATAGCTGAGTAATATTCCATTGTATATATGGACCACAACTTCTTAATCCAGTCATCTGTTGAAGGGCATCTCGGTTCCTTCCACGATTTCGCTATTGTGGACAATGCTGCTATGAACATTGGGGTGCATATGGCCCTTCTCTTCACTACGTCTGTATCTTTGGGGTAAATACCCAGTAGTGCAATGACTGGGTCATAGGGTAGCTCAATTTTTAACTTTTTAAGGGACCTCCACACTGTTTTCCAGAGTGGCTGGACCAACTTGCATTCCCACCAGCAATGTAGGAGGGATCCCCTTTCTCCACGTCCTCTCCAGCAATTGTTGTTTCTTGCCTTGTCCATTTTTGCCATTCTAACTGGCGTAAGGTGGTATCTTAATGTGGTTTTGATTTGAATTTCCCTGATGACTAATGATTTTGAACATTTTTTCATGTGTCTGTTAGCCATTTGTATGTCTTCATTGGAAAAGTGTCTGTTCATATCTCCTGCCCATTTTATGATTTATTTGTTTCTCGTGTATTGAGTTTGAGAAGTTCTTTGTAGATCTTGGATACCAGTCTTTTATCTGTAGCGTCATTTGCAAATATCTTCTCCCATTCCGTGGGCTGCCTCTTAGTTTTTTGGACTGTTTCCTTGGCTGTGCAGAAGCTTTTTATCTTGATGAAGTCCCACAAGTTCATTTTATCTTTTGTTTCTCTTGCCTTTGGAGATGTGTCATGAAAAAGGTTGCTGTGGCCTATGTCATAGAGGTTGCTGCCTATGCTCTCCTCTAGGATTTTGATAGATTCCTGTCTCACATCGAGGTCTTTCATCCATTTGGAGTTTATCTTTGTGTATGGTGTGAGAGAGTGGTCAAGTTTCATTCTTTTGCATGTAGTTGTCCAATTTTCCCAACACCTGTTATTGAAGAGACTGTCTTTTTTCCACCGGATGTTTTTTCCTGCTTTATCAAAGATAAAGGATGCCCAAAGAGGTGAGGGTCCATTTCTGGGTTCTCTATTCTGTTCCATTGGTCTATGTGTCTGTTTTTGTGCCAGTACCATGCTGTCTTTGTGATCACAGCTTTGTAGTACAGCTCGAAATCCGACATTGTGATGCCCCCAGCTTTGTTTTTCCTTTTCAACAGTTCCTTGGCAATTCGGGGCCTTTTCTGATTCCATACAAATTTAAGGTCTATCTGTTCCAGTTCTTTGAAAAATGTCCTTGGTATTTTGATCGGGATAGCATTGAAAGTGTAGATTGCTCTGGGTAGCATGAACATTTTAACTATGTTAATTCTTCCAATTCATGAGCATGGAATATTGGAAAACCCAAAAGAATCTACTCCCAAACTATTAGAAGTTATAGAGCAATTCAGTAATGTGGCGGGATACAAAATCAATGCTCAGAAATCAGTTGCATTTCTATACACGAATAATGAGACTGAAGAAAGAGAAATTAGGGAATCCATCCCATTTACAATAGCACCAAAAACCATACGTTACCTTGGAATTAACTTAATCAGAGACGTAAAGGATCTATATTCTAGAAACTATAAATCACTCTTGAAAGACATTGAGAAAGACACAAAAAGATGGAAAAATATTCCATGCTCGCTCTCTGGTTTTTAGGATCCAGAAACCCAATAACCCATCAAAATTCCATGAAATAGCCCACCGGACATCATGTAGCCCCTAGCCAGTGTCTGACCAATTGCCTCTCCTGTTACTATGACGACTATTATTAGCTCCCACGTACTGAGTGGCTACCGTACATCGAGCACTGTTCAGAGCCAATTACAGGGTTCGTGTGTATTGATTCCCACGCCCATCTTAAGGCAAAGGCATCATGCACTCTCTCTTGTGGACCCGAAACCAAAGTTTGGAAGGTAGGTGACCTACAGAAGGTCACCCAACCAGAGGCCACGGTGGGCTGAGGACCCGGTTCGGACCTCACAGAAAGGCCTTCACGTATTCATAGGTGAATGGAATCTAGAACTGATTAGCAAATGGGCAGATGCTGGTCAAAAGGTACAAAGTTCCAGGTAGAAGATGAGTAAGTTCCGGGGATCTGGTATTCGGCGTTGTGACTGTAGTCGACAGTACTGTATGGTGCCCTCCAGAGTTGCCAAGAGTCTGTCTTGAGTGTTCCCATCACAAAAGAAATGACAATTTTGTGGGGGATGAGGGTGTTACCCAATGCCAAGGCAGGGATCGTTTTGCGATATGTTAATGCATCAAGTCAACATGTCCTACACCTTGAACTTACGCATTGTTTTGTGTCGATCACATCTCTAAAGCTGGAGGACAAATCAGCCCCCTCGACTGTGGTAATGGTTTCACGGGTGTATGCCTATATCCAAACACATCAACTTATAATCATTAAAATATAATAGATGCATTTATCGACGTACTGTTTATACCTAAATAAAGCTGCTTTTGAGAAAAGGACCAATGAGCTGATGAGATCTTATCGTAACGAGGCACTGCTTACCTCCCCAGCTTCAGATGCCTGCATCCTTCCATGTTGAACGAAGACTTAATCCAAGTTTTGACTGAAAACCGGTATCTGAGATACTTGGAAATACAAGGCACAGAAGTGAGATGTGAGGCCATGGAGTTTCTGTGCACAGCCTTGAAATGCCCCCAGTGCTCTCTGCAGTGTCTAAGGTAAGACAAGCCCGGGATCCAGAGATACCCTGGCGCCCAGACTGTTCTTTCAGAGGTGGGATTATGTGTGCAGTGTTCCTGTCACCTTTCTTCTGATCTTGTTGCTGTTAGTTTTACTCGGCTTTTTTTTAAGGTGTACAGTGTGACGATTTGATATACATACATTGAGAAATAATCACCACCATCAAGTTCATTAACACCCCTACACCTCACGCGGTTACCATTTGTGGGGAGGGGCATTTAAGATCCACTCTCCTGGCAAGTGTCAGGTATATACCAAGGTCCTGTCCACCACAGCCACCGACCTGTGCATTAGATCCCCAGAACCCCCGCATCTTACAACCAGAAGACCATCCTCTCCCATTTCTCCCACACCCCTGCCTTGCCGACCACCATTCACTCACCCTCTCGTGCTCTACCACTTGACCATGTCCTAGGTGTGTCTGTGGTCGGGAGACTAGAGCCCCGGCAGTGACCTTCACCATCTCGTCCTGGCTCGCTGGAGGTGATTGCTAAGAATGCAGGAGTTTTGTGAGCTGATTGTCAAACAGCATTATTGAAAAGTTAAATCATACAGACTTAAAATTATATCATATGAGAAAACAAAATTTAATAGATCATCAAAACTCATCACCTCCTAATTTCTTTACTATACTATTCACAATGCCAGGGTGCAGCAAACTCTTTCTATGAAGGGCCAGGTAAGTATTTCCAGCTCTGTGGGCCATACAGTCTCTGCCCTGGCTTTTCAACGCTGCCGTTATAGGGCTAAAGTTTCCATGGCCGATAGGTAAATGAACAGATGTGGCTGTGTTTTAATGAAACTGTATTATTATTATTATCTGCTAATAATACCACTTATTAACCCCTATTATTAATAATTTATTAAGAATTATACAATTTGTTAGTAACTCTATCCACTGTATAATTTGCTGATATTTATTATGGGCACTGGGATTTGAATTTCATTTAATTTTCATGTGTCACAAAATATTCTTTTGATTTTTTTTAACCATTTAAAAAAAATTTTTAAGCTCTTAGTCCACAGGCTGTACAAAACCAGGTCGCCAGGAGACCTGGCCCACAGCCATAGTTTGCCAGCTCCCAGCGTGTGTTCCTGAGGCTGTTTCATTTGTGCAGTGGGGTGTTCCTGCTGCACGTTCGATGACTCCACATCGGTAGATCAGCCACCGTGGGAGCGGTCACGCTAGACACCAGCAAACACTGCACATCAGGGCTTTTTTCTCCAGCATCAGTTTAACACGTACCAGCACCCAAGCACTTTGCATCCCCACCAGCCTTTCTGTGTGTTACGTCGTGCCAACGAAGCTTGTGCAACCTCTTGTTTCCCACCTGCCAGCTCTGGTCCTTCACACCGGTTGGAGCTGAGTGGAGCCTGGAAGGCTCAGGTGACCAGACCTGGAGGTGGTTCAGCGCCGTAGTGGGTAAACGTTGACCTCAGATGGAAACCTAGCTTGACAAGATGGCAGCTGGGATCTCATGTGACTCCAATCTCAGTTCTTTGTCTTGAAGATTGTTTGACAGATAAATGTAAAAAGAAGTTGTATTTATTTCAAGGGCTGAATTGAGTCCCTGGTTCATAGATAGAGCCCAGTTGTAAGCCGATGCCAGTTGGTTATGGCCCCAAGTGTCTATTATTTGATACTTCGTGACTGAGATGCTGAATTTGATCAAGCTTACCGGCTGGAGAAGATGGAAATCCTCCCTGGAGTCACTCTTGTGTGAAGAACAAGGATGTGGGACGGTAGACGGGATCTATGTGGCTACACGGTACCATTTTCCCCAGGAGCTCAGGCTCATCATTACTATGTGGCGTCCATAGGTTGGAAGACTCTCGGTTACCCCTGAAAGTTGGCTTGATCTTGCCAGGGATCTTGGAAGTAACAAACACTTGAAGACACTAAAGCTAGGAAGTAGCTACCTGGAGACATTTGGGGCATGTTACCTGTCAGTGGCCCAACTGGAGAGGCTGTCGTAAGTTTTTGTGTTGTCGTCATGACTATTGTTCGTTGGTTTGGTGAATTGAGTGCTTCTGGGAGAAGAGCAGTAGTGGAGGAATGTGTGCCAACTTAAGTCTCGTGGCTGGCGTAATTACATAGACGGGTCCATGAAGAGTCAAGGCAGGAGAGAGAAAATGTCTCCATAAAAGTACACATTTACACCTAATACCCTGGAATACTTGAGCCGGTGTATCTGTCATCCAGCTTATGACCTAGAACCTCGCCAGTATTGTTTTCCTTCCTACCTCAGGGTTACATGGATCCCTGCCCCACCCATCACGATAGCGGTCTTGAACTGCGCTCATCAGGCCCCTCACACGTGTATTCTTTTTTTTTTTTTTTACGATTCTATTTACTTATTTGTGAGAGGGAGAACACAGAAGGAGAGGGAGAAAGTGACTCCCTGCTGGGCAGGGAGCCCGATGCGGGGCTCGATCCCAGGACCCTGAGATCATGACCTGAGCCGAAGTCAGACACCCAGCATACTGAGCCCCCCAGGCGCCCCTCACACGTGTGTTCTTAAACAGAGCACCACACAGTTTCGCGTGCTTTGAATTTCACGTAAGTGGCCTCAGATAGTGTGTGTTCTTTTTCTGACCAACCTACACTTTTGCGCTTGGTTGTTTCAGAAGCCCATCCCTCTTTCGTGCTGAATGATAACAATTGTGTGACTATGCCACAACGTAGGTGTCCGTCCTCCTGCCGCTGAGGCTTGGGCTGTTCACATGCACACATGCACAGGGTACACACACATGGTACACACACGCACACGCTGTGAGGAGCACTCCGGCAGTGGGGTCTCCGGGTCACGGAGAACATCCAGATTCTGTTTTACCAGCTTGTGTCCAGCATCTCTGCACCAGTTTGTAATCCGGCCAGCAGGTGGACGCTGCTTCCCATAACTCCGAGTCCCCATCTGGCTGTCGTTACCGCCTGTATTCTCCCCACTGTCTTTGCCAGTCTGCCGAGCAGGGGATGGTGTCTCGTTGTTTTAACCAACATTTCCTTCATTACTATGAAAATGTTTGCATGACCTTACCATTCATCTTGGTTTCTCTACTATGAATGCCTGCCCCTGTCTTTAATGTATCTTTTTAAAGCATATATATATATGTATCTTTTTAAAGTATATTATATGTATATTTATTTATTTATTTATATATAAATATAAATATAAATATAAATATATATATATATATATTTGAGTAAGCATTTATTTTTTAATCTTATGGAAGGCTGTCTCTCCCAGGCTACCCCGGTATCCGTCATGTATTCCTTAGCCGTTGGTGGTCTCTTTCCCGTCCTTCTAATCCCCCTATAACTGTTTTCCGGACCCACATCTCCTTCACCCCCCTAGCCTCCCAGGAAGGCTGCTACCCTCTTCTTGAGGACTTGGAAGCCCTAAGAGGTGGTAACAGAGGTGTGCTGAGGCTTTCACACTGAAAAGGAAAGCCCAGATGGCAATGTTCATCTCTCCGTACCAGACAAAGAAAATCTGGTCATACACATGAATTAAAGTACATTCCGTCTGTGTTTCTGTCCCCCAGATTGGAGAATTGTGATCTCACATCGCTTACGTGTAAAAGTCTTACCTCTTCCCTCAAGAGTAATGAGACGCTGACCCATCTGAGCTTGGCAGAAAATGCCTTGGAGGACGAAGGAGCAAAAGAGCTTTGCAGCGCCTTACGGCATTCTACGTGTCCTTTACAGAGGCTGGTGTGAGTCCCAAAATATCCTCTTCTTAGGGATCCCTGGAGTAGAACAGAGTGACTGAAGAAACCTGTCGTGTGTGTACACGTGGTCTCAATCACGAATTCTTTAAGTGATTTCCCTCAGGCATCAGGGTGTGTGACACTGTGATTTATAACCTAAGAAATGTATATTTGGTCTTCGATGTCCCTGTTTCTGGCACAGAGCTCCCCAAACCCTTGGAAATACCTCAGTGGTGAGAGCTATAAAGGTGTCTTTTATTATGTTAATGAGGTGGCTTTTGGAAAGCACCCAAGGATGGGGGGGTTGTTGCCCCAAGAACCAGCCTTGTGATTAGAGGGTTAGAACTTCAAATCCTTCCCCCTGACCTCTGGGGAGGAGAGAGGGGATGGAGGTGGAACCCGTCACCCGTAGCCAATGATTTAATTAATCGTGCCTGTGTAATGAAGCCACCACATAAGCCCCAAAGGACGGGATTTGAGAGCTTCCAGGTGGGTGAACACGCGGAGATGCGGGGACAGCAGCTCAGCTGGAGAGGACACGGCAGCCCTGTGTCCTCTCCCCATGCCTCCCCTGCGCATCTCTCCCATCTGCTGTTCCTGAGTTCTACCCTTTTAGAGTAAAATGGTAATCTAATGAGTAAATGGGTTTCCTGAGTTCTGGGAGCTGCTTCAGCAAACTAACCGAATGCAAGGAGAGGGTCATGGGAGCCTGACTGGTGATTGGCATCCTGGCTTGGAGAAGGCCCTGGAACCTCGCGGTTACAGAATCAGAGCCTGGGCTTGCGGCTGGTGTCTGAGGGGAGTGAGGCAGGGGAAGCAGTCTTGTAGGACGGAGCCCTGAACCTGCGCAATCCGATGATCTGCCGATACTGCCAGCAGTGAGTCAATTTCTCCGGCACTATTAGTGTCCGAGGACTGTTTCTCAGTGTGGGGGACCCCCCCATATGTGTTGAAATGGGACTCAGAACACCGACGTAGGGTGCTTCTATTACTAACAGAAAATAAACTCAGACGGTCTTAAACCATAAAGAAGTTTGCTAGGTCATAAACCAGAAATGGAAAAGTGGCACAAAGTATCCCCTGAACCCATTACTCTTTCAGCTTCCCGATCGTGGGATCGAGTCCCGCATCAGGCTCCTTGCTCAGCAGGGCGCCTGCTTCTCCCTCTGCCTGCCCCTCCCCCTTCTTGTTCTCTCTCTCTCTCTTTAATAAATAAATAAAATCTTTTTTAAAAAAAGAAAATTATGGTAAATGAAAGAAACCATTTTTTTTTTTAGATCTCTTTGCGATTTGGATTTCAATTCCTTTGGATTAATATCCAGATAGTGGTTGCTCGAGTTGGGAGTGGGCTGGGGGAAGAAATTAGGAATTAAAAGGGTACAGGGTTCTCGTTTTTGGGGTGATGAAAATGTCCTAAAATTGTGGCAAATGTGCACCTCTATAAATGTGCTAAAAGGTGTTGATTTGTACAATCTAAATGGGTGAATGATATTGGTGATGTTAGTAATATTCTGATAATGCTGTTATGCAAAAAAAAAAAAAAAAAAGGCAGGAAAGGAGTAAAATCTAAAGGTGTTTTGGTTGGTTTCCTTGACACGTGTTTCTTCGCAGGCTGAGAAACTGTGCCCTGACCGCTGACTGCTGTCAAGACATGGCCTCTGTTCTGGATAAAAACAAAACTTTGAGAAGCCTGGACCTTGGTTTTAATAGCCTGAAGGACGATGGAGCCATCCTGCTCTTTGAGGCCCTCACGAAACCCAAGTCTGGCCTGCAGATTCTGGAGTAAGTTACCCCGTCTCCTCTGTTGTGACAGCGGTCTGTAAAATTCTCTGAGCAGAATACGGGAAAGGGTCTTTGCATTTCTGGATTTTTTCCCTCCATTTAGGACAGCTTCAGTGCAGGGTTCGGAAAGGGATTCGTCAGACTGGGCACTTCATCTGGGGAGTGCTTAGAAATGCAAGTCATGGCGGTGGCTGCCTTTCTCCGTCTGGCCTATTTCATTCAGCACGGTGCCCTCAAGTTGCATGCATGAGGTCACAAATAGCAGGCTTTCCTTCTCTCTTAACGGCTGGATAATATTCCATTGTGTGTAAATACCACATTTCCTTTATCCATTCCTCTGTCGGTGGGCATGGAGGCTGTTTCTGTGTGGTAGCTACCGTGGGAAACGCTGCAGGGAAAGAGGGTGCAGCTGTCTCTTGGAGATCCTGGTTCCAGTTCCTTGGATGGGGACGCAGAGGTGGGGCTGCTGGGTCGTGTGGTGCTCTAGGGGTGAGCCTGCAGACCCCTCAACCTTCACCCCTGGGTGGCTCCCATGCATGGGAGGAGGACTCCTGCACGTGGAGGACCATGGTTCTAGGAAATAGTCTTCCATTCAGTAAAAGAAGAGTTTCTTTGTTGGCTGTGGACGGATACCTGATGTAGCCGGTCTTCTGAAGTCGATGTTTGTACTTAGGGATTCTTTTTTATACATGATATTTTGTCTTCTTCTCCTAAATGGTCTCTATGCTAACATGCATACTAGCCAGTGATTTGACAAAAGTCCTCCTATATTTAAATCTTATCATGGTTACATCAATTATTTGGGAAAGATTTGGAAACATCTCTTCTCTAGTGATCAGTGGATGAAACTGTTTTGCCTCTTTTCTGCCCACATTTTCTGTTCTCTATTCGTATAATCTGCATTTGAAGACTAGATCATTAAAATCATTGTTTTATGTTATATCTCTAATTTCCTAGGATTAGTCCTGATAATGGATTTCATTTTTGTTGATAATCAGCTAGTCTAAGGAAATTCAGTGTTCACTATAACTCATGATTCTTTGGGGGGGGGGGTGCGTGGGTGGCTCAGTTGGTTAAGCACCCTACTCTTGATTTGGGCTTAGGTCATGATCTCAGGGTCGTGAGATAGAGCCCCATGTCGGGCTCCGCTCTCGGTGTGGTGACTGCTTGGGATTCTTTCTCCTTCTCCTTCCGCCCCTCCTCACGCGCTCTCTCACTCTCTTTCTCAAAAAAAATTTTAAGATCTTTTTTCAACTTTCAGCGTGTCAACTTTATTTTTGTACAAGAGTCACGATTTTACCCTTTTATTTATTTATTTTTGTTCTTTGTTTTTATTTTTTATTTTTCATTTTTAAGTAACCTCTATGCTCAACTTGGGGCTGAAACTCACAACCCTGAGGTCAAGACTCCACGCCCTGCTGGCTAAGCCAGCCAGGGGCCCCAGCTCACGATCCTTTCTCTCCAGAAATTTAATCTTGGGCTTTTAAACATTGATTTATCTCTTTGACTGAGTGAAATCTATTTTCAAGAATGAAGTAAATTTCCAGACGAGCATTTATGTAGTGTCCTCTAAGCCTTGGCTTGTGTGGGACTTTTTTAGATCTACTTTCACTGATGAGCAGTAATTTGGCTGAGTATAAAATTCGCGGCCCACCTCCATGCCAAACTTCCTGACCTAAAAACCCCCTAGATTTCATTCTGTGGAATTCTAGTCTTGTAGAAAAGCCATCGATATCTTTATTTTTCCCAAGAAGAACCCAGACTTCTGTTGCGTATTCTCTTCATTAAAAAAAAAAAAGTCCTCACATAGCTGCGGGTCTTACTTATAGTAAGAATTGTTTTAGAATGACTCTCCTCCTACTGTTGAAATGATTTACGTGACTCTGATCCAGGTTAAGGAAAGTTCAGGCAGGCGCACCGAGGGGGCACCAGGTGTCTCCCTGAAGGAAACGGGGTCGGGACCTTAAAAACGCATGCAAAGCTGAACGCATGCCCTTGCATTTGGGCTTGGGCTGCAGTTTCCATCTTGTCATTGATCAGCTAGGGAGGCGCACAGGGCAGGGGAGGCAAGCCACCAGAAAGAAAGCAAAGGCTGCCCACGCAGGAGAACACAGGGACCCTCAGGGCCCTCTGTCCTGTCCGCTCTGCATTGCTTATAATAATAGCCTTGCTCCGAGGGAGACTGCAATCTGTTCCAAAATGGGACCCAAAACCACCCCTCTCTGTACCTTTCACTCACCTACACACCACTTCCTCTCTAACGCCCGCTCTGGGTTGACGACACGTGGTGCTTCTGTGACGCAGCTCCTTTCTGGACCACCCTCTCCCGTTTGCCGTGAACACTGCGGTGAGCGCAGAAGGACCCGAACCGCTGGCACACCAGAATGGTGAAACCAACCATGCTCCTCGAATGTATTTACTTGGTGACCTGTCTCCTCCCCCACCCCCAACCCGTGATGAGTTCCAGGAAGCCACGGGTGCTGTTTCCCTCACTGTGTGTCAACAACGCCCAGGGCAGTGCCTGGTATACAGGTGGCGCTAAATATTTTCTGCTAATGTGCAGAGCAAAGCCAATGCACAGTGACAGTTTCTGAAGGAGGTTATGTGGCTCCTAACTCCTGGGAGTTAGGACTCACAGCCTACCCTGGACAGTCACCCAAAGCCACAGGAAGAAACTGATGCAGATACAGCAGGTCTCCCAGCGTGTCTGGGATGAAACGTCACATTCCAGGGGGTGCGATTTCTAGGGTTAGCGTTGGCTGTGCTCTCCGATGTGGGCCATGGCAACTTGTCTGCTCCCCGTCTGCTTCCCCCCCACAGGCTGGAGCAGTGCCTACTCACGTCTGACTGCTGCCCGGCTATGGCGTCCATGCTTCTCCACAACCAGAGCCTGCGGTACCTGGACGTGAGCAAGAACGACATTGGGCTCAGGGGCACTGTGCTCCTGCGGGAGGCCTTCCAGCAGCGCAAGGGGGAGAAGGTCGTTCTGTAAGTCTCCGCTGGCTTCCCTGGGCAGAAACAGCCGCCCAAGCAAAGCTTCTCGTCAAGAGGCAAACTCTGGACCCAAAGAGCTAGCGCAGATGTCGCCAGTGTCCCTCTCTCATTTCCTGGGGGTTTATTCTCGCCTCGATGTGGCTGATCAGGCCCGAGCGCCTGCTTGTGCGTGACGGGAGAATTGACCTGGATTCTCCCGTCTGATTTTAAATCCTTTCTATCCTTCACCTTCGACCCTGTTCTTAACTGATTAATCCCACTTACCGGCCATGTGACTTGAACAAGCTCCTTTATCTTTCTGAGTCTGTTTCCCCGTCTGTGAAACGGGATGGCGGCTTCCTCCATGGAGAGGTGAGGCTGGAAACGGAGCGTGTCTACGAAGCACGGGGCCTGAAACCACGACGTTCTCCGTCAGAGCAGTGGATTCTGGGTAGAGGTTGTGACGACACCTGGAGTGTTCCTTATCTGTCGCCCTGTAACAGATTACCTCCAAGTTTAGTCACGTAAGGCGACGCACATGAACTTCCTTATAAAATTTCTGAGGGTCAGAAATATGGAAGCAGTTGGACTGGGTGGTTCTAGTGCCTGGTCCTCCCTGAGGCCTCAGGTAAGCCCCCGACTGGAGTTGGACGGAGACTAGATCAGTTTCCAGGCTGACCCATGTGGCTGTTGGCAGGAGTCCTCGAGTCTCCCTGTAGGGCTGCTCCTGACAGCGTAGCTGGCTTCCTCCACAAGTGAGAGAGAGAGAGAGAGAGAGAGAGCACCCAAAAGAGACCCCGGCCTTTGATTACTTCCTGTTGAAAGTGGCGCCCTCCACTTCCGCCTTACTCTGGTGGTCACGCAGACCAACCACAGCCCAGTGAGGGAGGAGACCCCCCCAGAGTGTGAGTCACAGGGGGCAGGATCCCTGAGCTGGTCGAGGCTGCTGACCGCACTCAGTCAGTGGTGGAACCGAGGCCCCTGGCCTCCATCCCTGACTCCCAAGAGCAGCACCGTTGGGCTCGGTCTGCTGCGTGGGACCAGAGTGGTCTCCGGGGTGGTGAATTTCTGTCCTCGGGGTTCTGCGTACTTCTCTAGGACGGCAAAAGAAAACCAAATGTGAGAGAACAAAGCCTGATTCTTACCCTCCACAGGGAGACGAAACAGAATTATGCCCCCAACATGGTGACGAGGCTGGAGGGCCCAGTCGTGAAGAACAAAAGCCTGAGGATCGTACAGGACTGGAGTGCTGACTGCTGGGATGAGGCAAGATGGACAGAGTGATCCGGTGCCCCCTGGATATTTTCTTCCTTGGGAAATGTTGGCCTATTCTGTGGGCTGTTCTGAGTCTGGAATGGTCCAGTTGGTTCTGGAAAATGGTGTGGGGCATGACCTCTGAGCATCTCCCTTGGAGATGTCGAGGGCCATGTGTTAGATGCAGATTACTCACGGAGTTGGGGGTGCCAGCCCACCTCCAACCCTGGCTTCCAGATGTCTCTGAATCTGTCATGCAAGCATTGTCTCTGAAAAATATCTGACTGGCCTTTGAGGATGTTGGAAGAATTTAATTAAAAATGTGTACATGCATGCAATTTGAAAACTTTTCAAGTGTTATTTATTTACCAGTAGACTAGTATATAAAACTGTCCAGAAGGAAGACATCTTGGGGGTGTTGGGCCAGCTCTGTTGGTGGAATATTCAACTCTTGACCTCGGGGTTGTGGGTTCAAGCCCCATGTTGGGTGTAGAGATTACTAAAAATGAAGTCATTTAAAAAAAAAAAAAAGGATGAAAATTGTTCCTTGTCTGAAAAAGTATCCAGGGGGACATTTCCAAGGAAGACAGTATAGCAGGGGATGGAAAAGGGAAATCACCTCGCGTTTTGTTTTTGTTCTTTAAGATTTTATTTATTTGAGAGAGAGAGAAAGAGAGCAGGAGGGGAAGAATCTGAAGCAGATTCTGAGCGCAGAGCCTGACGTGGGGCTCGATCTCACCACTCCAAGATGACGACCTGAGCCGAAACCAAGAGTTGGTCGCTCAACCAACTGAGCCACCCAGGTGCCCCTCACCTCGTGTTTAAGGAACTCTCTTAAAAAACGAAGTGTGACACCTAACTTTTTTAGTGGGTTCAGTCCATTAATACAACAGAACAAGCTAAAGGAGATGTTTCTCGCACACACAGCAGGCTGAACTGGAGCCTTCCTCTAAAGAGTGGTCGGTCCCCTGCATGGTCGGTCTTGTGGTCGGCAGGACGTCCCCTCCAACCTCATGGGCAGGGACTGTACATCACGGGGCAGCTCTAAACTATCTTCCAGGTCTAAACTATGCCGTTCATAGATAATGCTAAGTGAAATAAGTCAAGCAGAGAAAGACAATTATATGGTTTCTCTCATCTATGGAACATAAGAACTAGGAAGATCGGTAGGGGAAGAAAGGGATAAAGAAAGGGGGGGTAATCAGAAGGGAGAATGAAGCATGAGGGACTATGGACTCTGAGAAACAAACTGAAGGCTTCAGAGGGGAGGGGGGTGGGGGGATGGGATAGACTGGTGATGGGTAGTAAGGAGGGCACGTACTGCATGGTGCACTGGGTGTTATACGCAACTAATGAAGCATCGAACTTTACATCAGAAACCAGGGATGTACTGTATGGTGACTAACATCATATAATAAAAAAAATATTTTAAAATAGAAAATAAAATAAAAATAAACTATGCCGTTCAGGATGGAAGTATTAGGACAGTTTGGAACTCAAGGATCTAGAAGCAGCTGTACAATTTTTTTCTGTTGAAAAATCGTCTTTTTCCACACCAAATAACGAGCAGGTATTACGTGCGTTGGTTTCTCCGCTCTCCAAAAGGGTTTCGTTACAAAGGTCAGAGCAGTTGGGATCCTCAACCCCGCCCCCACCCTCACCGCATCCTTAAGGGGTAGAGAAAAATAAAGGTCCGTCAAACTCCCCATTTCGAGTTTGCTTTAATGTGTTCTCCAGAGCCCGGAATTTAACGGCTGGAGCCGATGGTGCGGCACCACCGCTGGGACCCACAGTGAATGAGGTGCGGCTGCCCGAACCGCCTTGCTGGGGGCTGCAGGCTCGGAGCTGGGCAACGAAAACCAGAGAACCCACCCACGGACATGCTCCCCAGGAGACAGCCCTTCGCTAAAGCAGTGGGGGAGCGAGCCTGGGGAAGAGCCGAGCTTGAAAATGACAACATCCCCAGACTTTGTGGGGCGGCGTCTTACCTGCGGGGCTTCAGCCCGCCGGGCTCCATTGGAATCGGGTGTGGCTCAGGTGTCAAGGGGTTTAAAATCACCCCAGGTGATTCTCATCTGGGGTGAAGTTCGGGAACTCCTGAAGTGGGCGCTGTCTCTTACCACAGCTGGTCATGGTTGGCAGTAAGTCAGCATATCGACACGTGGCACAGCTTGAATTTACACAACTTGTCAATTATATCTCAAAGCTGCGAGGGACAGGAAAGCTCTGGGAGACCACTGTTATCGTGGAGACTCACGGCACAAGTCGCTGTATTTCTATAACCAGGATGGACACTTTGGAAGGGGAGAACGTTGGAGAACGTTCTTCTGACAACAAATAGGAACGCTTACTGTGAGTTCACAGGGAATCCAGATAAGTCTTAAGGAGAAAGTGGATTGAACCGATAACAGCAGTGGCGTTAGATAGAAGTCAAGGTCGTGTAAAATAAGGACACACGCACAATCACTGCTGGGGGACAGCCCAGTGAAGGCGCGCACAGGTGCGCTGAGGGGGCGGCAGCGTCTTCACCCTTAGCCTAAGGGCAGGTGGGGGGGCAGTGCATACGGGGGCAGAGAGCAGCTGCTCCACATCTCTCCCGGGTCTGGCCGTTCCGAGCCAGGGCAGCCAATGGGGAGCACCAACGTCACGGGCCCAGGATTCGCCAAAGACCATCACCGTGGTGGCCCGCGGGCTGGGGGCTGTTTCCGGCTTGGTAGGCGAGGAGAAGAGTCGGTGAGTATTTTATCCCGTCTGGTTCCTAGCGCCTTCCTCTCTCTTTTCTTTCTCCATGACTGATTCGGACCTATTCCTTGAGCTCTGCTCTGTGCCCCCACACTCTCCATGTCGACTAGCCAGAGCCCAAGAACCAAAGACATACTGTGAAAGAATGAAGTGTCCCATTTCCCCCATTTTAATAAAATAGTTTTCATATTCACTTAGGATACGTTCCTCAGTGCTTCCCAGCCTCTAGGTCTAAATAAAGACTCTTGACTCCAGGAAACAAACTGAGGGTTGCAGAAAGGGAGGTGGGTGGGGGGATGGGGTAACTGGGTGATGGGCATTAAGATGGGCACGTGATGTGATGAGCACTGGGTTGTATATGCAACTAATGAATCATTGAACATTAAAAAACCAAAAAATTGGGGCGCCTGGGTGACTCAGTCGTTAAGCGTCTACCTTTAGGGTCCTGGGATCAAGCCCCGCGTCGCGCTCCCTGCTCTGCTGGAAGCCTGCTTCTTCCTCTCCCACTCCCCCTCCTTCTGTTCCCTCTCTCGCTGGCTGTGTCTCTCTCTGTCCAAAAAATAAATAAAATATTTTAAAAAATAAATAATTAAAAAGATAAAAAACAAAGAAAGGACAGAGTCGGGGCTGCTGTGGCTGCAAGCTCAAGATGGGCTGATGTCCTGACTTGCGGGAGTTCGGTGGTGTCTCTGTGTTTCTTGTGCGAATTTTCTGTTAGTTATGGCTTACGGTTACTGAAGTGTGCAGCCCTGAGGGTGTTCTTCGCTGAGTGGAGAGGCTGAGTCACAGATGAATTAAACGGCTTTGCCTGGGGTAGCAAGGGCTGAATCCATGTTCAGAATGGCGTGAGTCCTCTCCAGCCCGTAATCTTGACTGCTTCTATGGGATCATTCAAGGCCCCCATGCAGAAAGCCGTTGCAGGTGGAGGTTATAAAGGATAGAGACGAAGGGAGAGCTTTGGTTAGTTTTATTTCCAGAAAATAACCTTTACCACCACTCTTGGTTTACATTCTTCCAACCTACAATTCAGCGCCTATGGGAATAATGTCCTTACCTTCTCCCCAGCCCCTCTCAGTTTTACGGGGCAAGGCGTCCATCTGCCTATCCCAGGCTAGTCCTTCCACCTGGGCTCTCCTCCTCCCTACTCCGCTGGGTTTGATTACCAGCTCCCTCTCTGCGGTGTGTTGGAAGACGTGGAGCATTCGAACCAGGGTGTGTTAAAATGCTTTTTCCTAAAGCGGAGGGAGCTGTTCACCTTGACAGAACCTCAGCTTTCGACTCTGTGAAGTGAAAGCAGTAATACCCTTTGTATATTGACATTACTTATGGAAAGTTCTAACGAGTTGCTGTAAGTTGTCCAAGAAGGGGTTTAGAAAAGAATAAGTACTCATTTAGGTTTTTTGCTTGCTGCTTGTATCTTTACTTCCTCTTCACTCAGAGCATATAAACTGTGTCAGTCCTCCCATCCTAAAAATAACCTTCCTGAGACCCCTGCGACTTTTGGGGCTTCTTACAGCCATGGCTCTCTTCTCATTCCTCTGATTTCTCTAGTGATTGCTTTGCATGGTAAGGCGAACATTTAATTCGAATCACGTCTATAGTGTTCAGGTGTGCCAATCTGGAATTCATTCTCTTTTAAATGAGCTTTCTATATTCACTTGGTAACTTAACCAAATAGTTGAGAGATTTGGTGGTGGGGGGGGG
>NW_024424341.1:40859308-40861486 GCF_017311325.1 Ursus maritimus
GGGGGGGGGTTCTTTTGTTTTCAATCTCCATGTATCCAGGTTGTTTTATTTTGGGGGGAAAAAACTAGGAAATTTTATTTTATTTATTTTTTAATAATTTTTATTTTATTAGTCACCATACAGTACATCCCAGTTTTTTAAATGTTTTTTTTATTATATTATGTTAGTCACCATACAGTACATCCCTGGTTTTTGATGTAAAGATGCAATGTTCCATGATTCATTATTTGCATATAACACCCAGTGCTCCATGTAATACGTGCCCTCCTTACTACCCATCACCAGCCTATCCCATTCCCCCACCCCCCCCGAAGCCCTCAGTTTGTTTCCCAGAGTCCACAGTTTCTCATGGTTCATTTCCCCTTCTGTTTACTCCCCCCTTCATTCTTCCCTTCCTTCTCCTACCAATCTTCCTATTTCTTATGTTCCATAAATGAGTGAAACCATATGATAATTGTCTTTCTCTGCTTGACTTATTTCACTTAGCATTATCTCCTCCAGTGCCGTCCATGTTGCAGCAAATGTTGAGAACTCGCTCTTTCTGATAGCTGAGTAATATTCCATTGTATATATGGACCACAACTTCTTAATCCAGTCATCTATTGAAGGGCATCTCGGCTCCTTCCACGATTTAGCTATTGGGGATAATGCTGCTGTGAACATTGGGGTGCATATGGCCCTTCTCTTCACTACGTCTGTATCTTTGGGGTAAATACCCAGTAGTGCAATTGCTGGATCATAGAGTAGCTCAATTTTTAACTTTTTAAGGGACCTCCACACTGTTTTCCAGAGTGGCTGTACCAGCTTGCATTCCCACCAACAGTGTAAGAGGGATCCCCTTTCTCCACATCCTCTCCAACGTTTGTTGCTTCCTGCCTTGTTGATCTTTGCCATTCTAACTGGCGTAAGGTGGGATCTCAATGTGGTTTTGATTTGAATTTCCCTGATGGCTAATGATGTTGAACATATTTCATGTGTCTGTTAGACATTTGTATGTCTTCATTGGAAAAGTGTTCATATCTTCTGCCCATTTTTTTATTTGATTATTTGTTTCCCATGTATTGAGTTTGAGGAGTTCTTTGTAGATCTTGGATACCAGTCTTTTTTCTGTAGTGTCATTTGCAAATATCTTCTCCATTCCGTGGGCTGCCTCTTAGTTTTGTTGACTGTTTCCTTTGCTGTGCAGAAGCTTTTTATCTTGATGAAGTCCCACAAATTCATTTTTTCTTTTGTTTCTCTTGCCTTTGGAGATGTCATGAAAAAAGTTGCTGTGGCCGATGTCAAAGAGGTTGCAGCCTATGTTCTCCTCTAAGATTTTGATGGATTCCTGTCTCACATTGAGGTCTTTCATCCATTTGGAGTTTATCTTTGTGTATGGTGTGAGAGAATGGTCAAGTTTCATTCTTTACCAATGACATTTTTCAAAGAACTGGAACAAACAGCCCTTAAATTTGTATGGAACCAGAAAAGGCCCTGAATCTCCAAAGAATTGTTGAAAAGGAAAAACAAAGCTGGGGGCATCACGTTGCCGGATTTCGAGCTATACTACAAAGCTGTGATCACCAAGACAGCATGGTACTGGCACAAAAACAGACACGTAGACCAATGGAACAGAATAGAGAACCCAGAAATGGACCCTCGGCTCTTTGGGCAACTAATATTTGATAAAGCAGGAAAAAACATCCGGTGGAAAAAAGACAGTCTCTTCAATAAATGGTGCTGGGAAAATTGGACAGCTATATACAAAACTAGGAAATTTTAGTTTAAAATTTTAATTGCTCTGTGGTTAGGATGTAACCTTTTTAACACGTTCTTATAAATAAGTATTTTTCCCTTTTTCCATCAATACAGTCAGTATTCTCCATAAATATTATATAGGAATGTGCATAAAAGTTGATGTTCTTGAAAGGGCTCTGAGTAATCAGCACATAAACGTCTCCCCATTGTCAGTAATGTTTACCTGGCTCCCTCTCCCTAGCCTTTTTTTTTCTTTTTTGGTCTTTCATAGATGGGTAATGGTAAGAATTGTGTTAGTAAAATACATTTCTAGTAGCTTCTAAAATGACTTTTAATGGTGGTAGTATTTTGAAAACGCAAACCATTTGAGAAGGCGTAAAGTGACAAGTGTCCTGTTGCAGAAATTCTCTGCCTTTAGTGCCCACAGTTCTTGGTCACACA
>NW_024424341.1:40861496-40868206 GCF_017311325.1 Ursus maritimus
GGGGGGGGGTTCTTTTGTTTTCAATCTCCATGTATCCAGGTTGTTTTATTTTGGGGGGAAAAAACTAGGAAATTTTATTTTATTTATTTTTTAATAATTTTTATTTTATTAGTCACCATACAGTACATCCCAGTTTTTTAAATGTTTTTTTTATTATATTATGTTAGTCACCATACAGTACATCCCTGGTTTTTGATGTAAAGATGCAATGTTCCATGATTCATTATTTGCATATAACACCCAGTGCTCCATGTAATACGTGCCCTCCTTACTACCCATCACCAGCCTATCCCATTCCCCCACCCCCCCCGAAGCCCTCAGTTTGTTTCCCAGAGTCCACAGTTTCTCATGGTTCATTTCCCCTTCTGTTTACTCCCCCCTTCATTCTTCCCTTCCTTCTCCTACCAATCTTCCTATTTCTTATGTTCCATAAATGAGTGAAACCATATGATAATTGTCTTTCTCTGCTTGACTTATTTCACTTAGCATTATCTCCTCCAGTGCCGTCCATGTTGCAGCAAATGTTGAGAACTCGCTCTTTCTGATAGCTGAGTAATATTCCATTGTATATATGGACCACAACTTCTTAATCCAGTCATCTATTGAAGGGCATCTCGGCTCCTTCCACGATTTAGCTATTGGGGATAATGCTGCTGTGAACATTGGGGTGCATATGGCCCTTCTCTTCACTACGTCTGTATCTTTGGGGTAAATACCCAGTAGTGCAATTGCTGGATCATAGAGTAGCTCAATTTTTAACTTTTTAAGGGACCTCCACACTGTTTTCCAGAGTGGCTGTACCAGCTTGCATTCCCACCAACAGTGTAAGAGGGATCCCCTTTCTCCACATCCTCTCCAACGTTTGTTGCTTCCTGCCTTGTTGATCTTTGCCATTCTAACTGGCGTAAGGTGGGATCTCAATGTGGTTTTGATTTGAATTTCCCTGATGGCTAATGATGTTGAACATATTTCATGTGTCTGTTAGACATTTGTATGTCTTCATTGGAAAAGTGTTCATATCTTCTGCCCATTTTTTTATTTGATTATTTGTTTCCCATGTATTGAGTTTGAGGAGTTCTTTGTAGATCTTGGATACCAGTCTTTTTTCTGTAGTGTCATTTGCAAATATCTTCTCCATTCCGTGGGCTGCCTCTTAGTTTTGTTGACTGTTTCCTTTGCTGTGCAGAAGCTTTTTATCTTGATGAAGTCCCACAAATTCATTTTTTCTTTTGTTTCTCTTGCCTTTGGAGATGTCATGAAAAAAGTTGCTGTGGCCGATGTCAAAGAGGTTGCAGCCTATGTTCTCCTCTAAGATTTTGATGGATTCCTGTCTCACATTGAGGTCTTTCATCCATTTGGAGTTTATCTTTGTGTATGGTGTGAGAGAATGGTCAAGTTTCATTCTTTACCAATGACATTTTTCAAAGAACTGGAACAAACAGCCCTTAAATTTGTATGGAACCAGAAAAGGCCCTGAATCTCCAAAGAATTGTTGAAAAGGAAAAACAAAGCTGGGGGCATCACGTTGCCGGATTTCGAGCTATACTACAAAGCTGTGATCACCAAGACAGCATGGTACTGGCACAAAAACAGACACGTAGACCAATGGAACAGAATAGAGAACCCAGAAATGGACCCTCGGCTCTTTGGGCAACTAATATTTGATAAAGCAGGAAAAAACATCCGGTGGAAAAAAGACAGTCTCTTCAATAAATGGTGCTGGGAAAATTGGACAGCTATATACAAAACTAGGAAATTTTAGTTTAAAATTTTAATTGCTCTGTGGTTAGGATGTAACCTTTTTAACACGTTCTTATAAATAAGTATTTTTCCCTTTTTCCATCAATACAGTCAGTATTCTCCATAAATATTATATAGGAATGTGCATAAAAGTTGATGTTCTTGAAAGGGCTCTGAGTAATCAGCACATAAACGTCTCCCCATTGTCAGTAATGTTTACCTGGCTCCCTCTCCCTAGCCTTTTTTTTTCTTTTTTGGTCTTTCATAGATGGGTAATGGTAAGAATTGTGTTAGTAAAATACATTTCTAGTAGCTTCTAAAATGACTTTTAATGGTGGTAGTATTTTGAAAACGCAAACCATTTGAGAAGGCGTAAAGTGACAAGTGTCCTGTTGCAGAAATTCTCTGCCTTTAGTGCCCACAGTTCTTGGTCACACACTTTGAAGAATGAAGAGGTAGACCGGAGGAAGAGTGGTGGGCAGCAAAGCCAAGTTGGAGTAATAGTATAAAGCTCATGGGGAGGGAGGGGGGCCCCAGTGCGTTGCCCTTGGAGTTTATAAGTTTAGGGAGTTTTATGAGCTCTTTTGCAGAACTATCTTAAGCAGTCAGGGTGTGCTGAGTCGTGCCATTCAGGGCTCTGGTCACGTATCTATCTACCTATTAGGTTCATGTCCATGAGCTGATGGTCTTTTTTGGCTGACATCTGAGAGCTTATGTCTTAACTGCCCCTTGCCCGTGATAGTAACAAATGCTTTATGGTTAATTGTCTTATCTTAGGACGTTTTGCAGAAGTCCTTTCTGCAAAGGCTACAAAAGAGGATGTCAGTGCTGTTTGATCTTAGTTGTCCTGACTCTGTATTTTCTTCTTGGGGGCCCCAGCCCTGACTACCTAACTGTCCAACTAACTCCTAACACTTCCCTTGGCCTGGTTAGTTCACCCTCTCCTACTCAACCCACTTTCTGCTCATCCCCCAAAGATACTGTGTGTGGGCATGGGGTGGGATTGTGTTAATGTCCTACAGACAGCACCATTTTGTGCTGACTGAGCATTTTTAAGGATGCAGGGTGCTTAACTGCTTCAATTAACCCTCCTGTTATGGATCAATGGCCTTCAGTCTTGCTGTTACACACAAGCCTGTATCTAATAATATTTGCATTAAAAATGCACAGATCTTGCCAAATTGCCCCCCCAAAAGAGATGGCACAAGTTTAAACTTCCACCAAAAATGTAGGAGCACCTTTTTCCTACACCGTAATGAAGCAGGGCATGACCAAACATTATGGACACTGCCAGCTTGATATCAAACATGGGACATCATTAGAATTTTTATTGATCATATTATTATTAGTTATACCATTGATTTCAAGTACATTTAAAAGCCATATCCGGGTTTTTTTTTTAGTTGTTTATATCCTTCGCTCATTTTAATAAATTGAGCTACTGATCATTTCCATTGATGGAGAGTGGCTTATATAATGGAGTCTTCGTCATGCGTTTCAAATTTATTTGTACCAGTTCATTTCTCAGGCGAGCCTTAATATGGCTTTTTGGGGGCGGGGGAGGAAGGGCACTGAGTTGAATGAATTTTTGTCATCTTATTGGTCTTGTTTCTACCATTAGGACATTCTGTTTCATCTGCAAATTATTTTGTGAGGTAGGAATTCATGAACATATATTTAAGAGGTAGCATGACTTCCGCTGTCTTAGACCCTAGGAAACGGTGACCTCTCATGGAGGTCACCACCTAGCTGAGACATCAGTGAAGTCATTTTTTCCCCCCCAAATGTTCTTGTCTATTTTTGGCTTCTTCTAAGAACTTCAATGAGTGTGTAGTCCCAATAAATACATCAGTACGACTTCTTGGGTGATATATTGATGACTTTCAGGAGCATTGATTTTTGAAAATAGACACTCTTTCCTCATCAAGGTTTTTATCAGGAGGATGTTACGGCTTTCAAAATAGGCACTTCACTTTCCTAAATAAATCCCATTTTTATCTCTTAGTTAATCTGATCGCTCATCGTGTTTCCTGACTGGTTATTAGGATTAGCATGGGATTTTAGTGCTTGCTTTGGCAGCACATATACCAAAAATAGGATTAGGATGGGGTTTTATATCTCGGATTGGTTACCAACTCAATTCCATGATGACTTAACAATTTATGATGGTTTTTTCAACCCACCTACAAAGGTTCTTATTTTATCTTTCTTTGTCACTTTTATACTTCTCATTTCTTTATCCAATTGCTTTGCTACAGAAAACATAAAATAGTAGTGGAGAGAGTACAAAACCGAGGAGAGATGCTCAGTCTCCCTCCCTGGGGTCAGCAAACTGCAGCCTGAGAGCCCAATCCAGCCCATCACCTGTTTTCTTGGGAACAGCTTTCCTGTTTATCTATGGTCAGTGGCAACCAAGCTGAGTGGCTGGGACAGAGAGCTAATGACCCACAAAGCCAAAAACAGCCAGCCCTTCGCAGAAAGTCTGACTTCTGTTCTGACTTTTTTTTTTTAAACAAAGTTCCACCACTAAGTATATTTGCTGGAGCTTTTACTAGCAGATAATTTGGTTTGTTGAAGGATGCCTCGTTCTAGTTTGCAAAGCATGTCTCCAGACTATTTAAGCATTCATCGAGACCGTGTGATTTTGCTGCTTTATGTTTCTGGAAACATGAAACTCCACATTTGTTGCAGAGCCAACGTCCCTCAGTTTCGCCAGGATCACACTTTGTTTACCTGCCTATGTGTGGCTCTTACGGAGAATCTGTCTTCCGGTGCATGCGTGCTTGCATGTGTGGGTTTTTTTAAGCCTTTTTCCAAATCCGAATTCTCACTGCTCACGCCCACCCGTTTATAGAACACAGACTTTCTACTAGAGAATGATAGTCTATTTCCCGAAACAAAAATAAATGTAGTGGTGTGCATATACCTTCAAATTAGTGTTTTTGTATTCTTTAAGTGTTTTTAGTCTGACTCTATGCCAGGTGCTGTTTGGGGAACTAGGGATAAGGGCAGCAAAACATCCCAGAGCTTATATTCTCCTAACAAGATAAATAGATATAATGTCAAGTAACTTTAAGTCTATGAAGAATTGTCACCCATGAATGGGGTTTCTCTGTGCGTTTCACAAAAGGAACAGATAATGTTTCTAGTAAGCTGACGAGGTTGATTGTATGAACTTGAGAATTTGATGCAAGATCCTCTTTTGAATCTTATTACTCTTTCACAGGTACCATTTCTCCACATTATTAAAGAATCCACTTTTCCGTCAATACCTGAGCTCTGACTTGCACTAAGATGAAAGAAGCCAAATTACCCTCCTTTTCCAACTATGGACTGCAATGGTGTTTCGAGCAGTTAAGCAAGGAAGAGTTTCAGACATTTAAGAAACTGCTCATGGAAAACGCTTCAGAGCTGGCAATGTGCTCCTTTCCATGGGCTGAAGTGAGCAATGCTGGTGTGGAACATCTCGCCTCCCTCTTGCATGAGTATTATGAAGAATCTCTTGCCTGGAAAATATCGATCTATATCTTTGACAAGATGTATCTGCCCACTCTCTCTGAGAAGGCAAGGGGAGAGATGAAAAGTGAGTAAGACCTGGGGCGAACCTGGGGGTGGGAGAGAAGGGAGGTGACCTCAAGCTCCCGTGGGCATGGGGAAGGTATCCTCGGGTCCACCTGACTGGTGGACCACCGACTGGGTCCACCTCCATGGTGTGAGTCTGAGCTGTGAGAAGTCACTCATTAGTCTTCCTGCCTGGCTGGAAATTAGAGTCGTTTCCAGCCTGTGAAATAAGGAGAAGAAATGGGTAGACAGACCCTCTACCCAGACAGAATTTGGTTGACGTTTGTAGACAGGAGCTGGAGTCCTAAGTGCTAAGCTTGAGCTCTGCACCTTCCACTTGTTCTGTGTGTGACTTTGGGCAAATCCCCTTTTACCCTGACCCTTGGCTTCCACATCTTGGAACAGTAACTTAGATGCTTACCTGTGCTGTTTCAAAGACTCAATAACATAACGTGTACAACGTGGTTAACAAAGCTTCGTTCATTTGTTGGGAACACTGGTGGTTGTACAGGGGGCGTCTCCCGTATTTCTTGCCCCAAGCTAAAGGATTAGAGCTCAAGGAACTCTTCTAAAGACTGATCTGGTCTGACTGTTGGTGTCCATATTACTGCAATGTACTCAGATCAAATTGTGTGATTGGCTTAGGGTATTTAGGAGAAAGGTAGTAGAAAAAAACAGCCCTCCTTTATCAGGAGGAATTCTTCTCTTAGACTGTTGACAGAAAACTTAGAGTCCCAAGGGTGAACAGTCAGATCGGCCCTAAAGACTACAGGTATACCATCCCTAGAGGTGACTCAGCACCCACAATCACGAAGGACTTAACGAGAAGCTATTCCTTCTGAGCTTCAAAAAAGCTCTGTGTGGAAGACATGTTGAGAATATTCACAGGAAACGAAGACTATAAAATTAAAATGATGGCTGATCTAGATGAGATATTGTGTGCAAACTGCCCTGCCATCCAGTCTCAAACCCACCGGATGAAATAGGTTCCCCGTGGCAGAAGCTAAAACAGAGGTTCCACCAAGATCTACACCTGACCGAGTTCACAAGCTAACGGGTGACAAAGATGAGACTCGTCATTTAACATGCCTTTAAATTTTCATGGGTCACCCGCCAAAGAGTTATAGCTTCCAGTACAACAGGGAAGAGGGACAAATGGGTGATTTTTTAAAAATGGTATCGAAAAAGGAGAGCTTCCTATTCCACACCAGAGGCAAATGAAGACTAGAATCACTTTCCAGAAGAGGTGAAGTTCAAGCTGAAACAAATATGAAGGAAAGCAGCTAGCCAAGCTCACTGGTTATGGTAGAGAGGAACACACTGAGCAACACAGATAGCATTACGAAGCCTTTAACAAAGAGCTTGGCTAGACCATGGAGAACAGGAGGGAACAAGGCAAGAGATTAATA